>NC_138380.1:19459467-19521568 GCF_054177405.1 Leptonychotes weddellii
CCCAGGCATCCCATAGGCTAGTCTTTCTTAGTCTTGGGTATTGTTGTTACCCTTTCACTCCAGCAGCCAGACAGCTCTTGAAAAACAATTATGAGTGAAATGTCTTTGAAGGGGCTTCCTAGTTTTTTTTTTTTTAAAGATTTTATTTATTTATTCATGAGAGACAGAGAGAGAGAGGCAGAGGGAGAAGCAGGCTCCCAAGGAGCAGAGAGCCCAATGCGGGACTCGATCCCAGGACCCTGGGATCATGACCTGAGCTGAAAGCAGACGCTTAACCATCTGAGCCACCCAGGCGCCCGGGGCTTCCTAGTTTTATTGATGTTTCTTTTGCTTCTTTTTGTTAAACAGATGGAGCTCAATTAGTGAATGAGTCTGGGGATTAGTTGGGGTCAGCCTGAACCTCTGGGCCCTTCCCCACCCAGGCCATCCTGAGTTCTGATGTAGGAATGACCGAATCTATTAACAGAATCTACTGCTAGAACTCTTTCTAAATTCTGGGTTGGAAGCTGGGAATGAATTTCAGGTTAGATCTTGGGTGCGAGGGAATTGGATCCCCAGTCTCTGCTGGGAGGGTGTAAAGAGTCCAGGACTTGCCCCTATCCACAGGGACAAGAATCTGTCATTTGTCCCTATTTCCCTGTTCTCCAAGTAGGGAACCATACTGGGATACTACTCTTGGCCTGACTCTACCTCTTATTCACTTTTCCCCAAAGGAAGGTTGTGTTCTCTGATAGAGACACAGGGAAGAGGGTCATTGTACACACACACACACACACACACACACACGCGTGTGTGTGTGCACACGGATGCACATGCACAGACACACAAATGCGTGCACACATGCGTGTTCTAAGCTCTCTTCTTTCTATTGTACCTTTTTGCCAGCAATGTGTATGCAGTCCATTCAGATCTAGCCTTCACCTAATAAGCACACCTGCTGAGGCTCAGACCTGCCTTCCAGAGGCAGGTTGAAGAGCACCTCTCTCTGTTTCCACTTTTGGAGCAGCCATGGCCCCTTGCAGCACTCCAGGTAAGTCTTGCCTTTGTATATTCTCCTTTGGGTGGGTAATCCCAATATCAGTAATTGGGAGTGATGAGACAGGCAAATGGTATTAGAAAGCCCAATTCTGGCCATAGATACAGCTTCATCAACAAAATGTTGATATTTTGATCTTCATTAGTCTGATTCCTAATCTATTACCCAGGTGGTTGAGAACTTAGAAGGGAAAGGATAAGATTAATTTTCTCCCTTAAGCCCCAACACATGCAAATATGCTTTGGCTGTATATCTTGAGAAATAGGCATTCTGATAGGAATTAGGGAACCAAAATAAGACGTGTGGAGATGGGACGTCTGGTGTGCCAGGGCACAGGTCTTTGGCACGTTAGTGATCTTGGACCATTCAGTTCTTTGGCCTTTTCAAGTCTTAGCAGCTTATAGTAACTAGCTTCCATACCCAAGCTACTTTTTTAGCGGTAACTGGACTGGTATGTTGACTCTGCAAAAGTAGGCTGCACAGGCCACTGTGGCTGATCTTGATTCATATAGATAGAGTTGAGATAGGCTTGCTGCAGAAGGGAGAAACACTTTTTTTTTTAAAGATTGATTTATTTGAGAGAGAGCACAGGGTGGGGCAGAGGGAGAAGGAGAATCCTGAAGCGGACTCCGCACTGAGCATGGAGCCTGAGGGGCTTGATCCTAGGACCTTGAGTTCATGACCTGAGCCGAAATCAAGAGTCAGACACTTAACCGACTGAGCCACCCAGGCGCCCCAGAGAAGCACTATTAACTGGAACAATTTGTGCTGCCTTTATTGTCCGCCAGAATTGTAGAAGAAGACTTTAAGGTGAATGGCACAAGTTCTGTTTGAACTTCAAAACACAAGTTTAGCAGATTCTGTCCCTAAAACTGTGCTGGGGATTAGCAGGTGGCATTAGATCAGTTTCACCCAATTTGGTTCCCTTTTATCCTTTTTTTTTTTTAAGGTTTTTATTTATTTATTTATTTGAGAGAGAGGGAGCATGAGCTGGAGAGGGGCAGAGTGGGGAGAGAGACGCAGACTCCCTGGAGAAGGGCAGAGAGGGGAGGGAGAAGCAGACTCCCTGCTGAGCAGGGAGCCCCACACAGAACTCCATCGCAGGAACAGGCTTCCTGTTCCCTGTTATCTTGATTTAAATTGCATCCTTTGTAGGACCAGGGAGAGACCTATGGGAGGGGCCAAGGTCTTTATTTCATAGGGGGTATCCAGAGTCACGGTCTATTTTTGTCCCAAGTTAGTGCCAGGTATGTTGACTATATAAGCCCTGACAGTGAAATTTCAGGGACTCAATCTGTGTTTTATTATCACAGAGGGATGCTGGATTTTAATCATAAATATAAAAAAGAGGACGGGCGCCTGGGTGGCTCCGTCGTTAAGCGTCTGACTTTGGCTCAGGTCATGATCCCAGCGTCCTGGGGTCAAGCCCCACATCAGGCTCCCTGCTCAGCAGGAGGCCTGCTTCTCCCTCTCCCACTCCCCCTGCTTGTGTTCCCTCTCTTGCTGTGTCTCTCTGTGTCAAATAATAAAATCTTTAAAATCTTTATATATATATAAAAGAGGATGCAAATGTTTGTTATATACGGGCTTGGGGTAGAGAGAAGCCATGCCATTATAACCCCAAAAAATAGGAAGAATATTTTTAAATAGTGTGCCTGGATTCTTCTTTCCTTAGGAATCAAGCCTTTTGAGGAAATAAAGTAGGAATCATATTTGTTTCAAATATGTTTAGATCTTGAAGTCAAAATGGAAGAGTGGGAGGGTGAAAAATGAATAAAGACAGGTAGATTGAACTGGAGGAAGGGAAGGATTTCTTTAGAAGAAAGGTTGTGGGGGCACTTGGGTGGCTCAGTCAGTTAAGTGTCTGCCTTCTGCTCGGGTCATGATCCCAGAGTCCTGGGATCAAGCCCAGGGTCGGGCTCCCTGCTGGCAGGAAGTCTGCTTCTCCCTCTCCCTCTGCCCCTCCCCCCTGCTCATGCACGTTCTCGCTTTCTCTCTCTCTCTCTCTCTCAAATAAATAAAATTTAAAAAATAGAGGAAGAAAGGTTATGTTCTTAGAGGATAGAATTGACAGTACAAATGGAAAATAAAAAAAGGTCAGAAGCCAACCAATATTAAAGATAAGACTATAAAAGAGGGTGGTAGTTTAGTCATTACTAGGTTAGAGGAGGTGACTGAAATCCAGTGAGATATAATAGAAGAAGATGAGCTCTCAGAGAAAACAAGAATGCCTACTTCTGCCAGGGATCTCAGATCCAAGAGAATATTGAGAGGTACCTACCTAAATCTGTAAACCATTAGAAAAATCATCCTTTTTAACACTGAGATAGGTTGGATACAGAATACGTAGACAATACTTCCAACTTTTTTGGTTAGTCTCAGGGCTATCACCATTGAAATGGAATAGGAATACTCGGGATGTCTGAGTGGCTCAGTTGGTTGAGTGTAGAACTCTTGATTTCGACTCAGGTTGTGATGTCAGGGTCCTGGGATCTACCGCTGAGTCAGGCTCTGTGCTCAGCGTGGAGTCTGCTTGTCCCTCTCCCTCTGCTCCTTTCTCTCTCTCTCTCTCTCAAATAAATTTTAAAAAATGGAATAGGAATACAAATATGGCTCAGAGAACATAAAGAGTTAAGTCTCTAAGGGAAAGCATAGGGTGGAAGAAACACATGTAATATATCAAAGTTCTTAATAGAAATCAGGAAGAAATAAGCATGATCATCTCATTTGATTCCAAAATAAGTATTTGTGAAAACTCAACACCAATTTGTGATTTAATTTGAAAACACCTTGACAAACTAGTAACAAAAAAGATAATTTCTTAAATTAATAAAGAGTATCCATCAAAAGCCTACAGTAAACATCAAACTTAGTGTTGAAAGATTACAGACACTTCTATTGACCATATAGTAAGATCAATAGTCTTAAAAACTCCAGGCAGGGGGCGCCTGGGTGGCTCAGTCGTTGGGCGTCTGCCTTCAGCTCAGGTCATGGTCCCGGGGTCCTGGGATCGAGCCCCACATCGGGCTCCCTGCTCCACGGGAGACCTGCTTATCCCTCTCCCACTCCCCCTGCTTGTGTTCCCTCTCTCGCTGTCTCTGTCAAATAAATAAAATCTTTAAAAAAAACCAAAAACTCCAGGCAGGTAATCACATAAAAATACAACAAAAATATAACCCAAACTCATGCATTGGAAAATGTAAAAGCAAACCTCTACATGACTCAGACAACAGGGACAATTACAAAATTTAGACCTGAATGAAAGCCAGAAGCACTGCATAGCAAAACTTCTGTGATGCAAGAAAACAGCTGGGGGAAGAAATGTTCTTTATAGCCTTAAATTGTTTACCAAAAAAAAAAAAAGAGAGAGAGAAAGAAATATTGAAAGTGAATGAACTAAGCTTTCATCTCCAAAAAAAAAGAAAAACCCAAAGAAAGTAGAAAAAGACATTACCACGGACCATGCATTCTCAATATGGAAGATACTGCCCCCAAGGTAGGAAAAATTGATTCTGGAGGGGTCAAAACATGTTCGATATTACAATGATTGTGGCCCTTCAAAAGGCCATACGACATAAACAGATACACACTATATAGGTGGTTTAGGATTTGGAGAGGAGGTGATCATTAGGAAAAAAATGTCTTGAAAGTCTCCTAGAGGGTAATAATGAAAAAAAGTTTGAAAGACACTACCATAGATAAAAGCAGAACTTAGTGAAACAGGAGGAAAAAAATGAGTGCAGTTGAGCAAAACTTTTAAAAGCCTAATAAAAATAGATTTCTTTGGCAAGTATGATTAAGAAAAAAGAAGCCAAAAAAAAAAGTTATCAGGAATAAAAAAAATGTAAAATCATGGTAACACATGAGCAGGTTTTAAAAATCATAACAGAGGGCGCCTGGGTGGCTCAGTTGGTTAAGCGACTGCCTTCAGCTCAGGTCATGATCCTGGAGTCCCGGGATCGAGTCCCGCATCGGGCTACCTGCTTGGCAGGGAGTCTGCTTCTCCCTCTGACCCTCCTCCCTCTCATGCTCTCTGTCTCTCATTCTCTCTCTCTCTCAAATAAATAAAATCTTTAAAAAAAAAATCATAACAGAATAACACAAACAACTTTATATCAATAGAGTTAAAAATATGGATAATTTTATAGGAAAATAGAAAATTTTAAGATAGTCTAAGTAAAAGTAGAAAAATTGGAAATTGAAATGGCAAAGATGTATTCTCCAAAATGGCATTAGGTCTAGGTGGTTGTATAGGCAAATTCTTTAAATTTTCAAGAAACAGATAATCTCTATCTTTAATAAATTGTTCCAAATCATAGAAAAAAGATAAAAAATTATCCAATTTACTTTATAAGATATAGTTAAGCTAACTAATAGCAAAACAAGACAAGTAAAAGACCAAAAAAACCCTGCAAAAAAACAAACAAAAAAACCCTAATCACTTTTATCTATAAAGATGGGTACAAAAATCCTGAGTAAAATATTAGAAATTCTAATTCAGCAGTGAATGAAAAAATAATGCATTATGATCATATGAAATTTATCTAAAATGTAATATTAATTCAATAATAGAGATCTATCAGTATAATACACTTCATTAATTGAAGAAAGGAGAAAAATCAATGCCTTTCTTATATGCCAACAGTCATCAATCAGAAAATGTAATAGACTAAGTGATATTGTATACAGTAGCAATTAATAACATAAAGAACCTTTATAGGTAAGATTATAAACTTTTACTGAATGACATAAAAGAAAATATGACAAAGTGGAGATAAATACTGTATCTGTGGATGGTAAAACTCAGTACTATAAAGATGTCAGTCTTTTTCTCAAATCTATATACTTAATTCAATTCCAATCAAAACCCCAAAAAGATTTCTCATGAAACTTTTTCAAGGAAATATTACAGTAGATTGTGGGGGGTGGGGAGAAAGGGAGGAAGAATTGCTTTACAGATATCAAAATATTACAAAGCTGTGGACATTAAAACAGTGTGATATAGTGCGGGAACAGACAAATGGGTAAGTGGAATTGCATTCCACAGATCTATCAGAAATAGATTTGTGAATATAGAAGAGTTTGGCATATGAGAGAGATGGCACTTCACATCAGTGGAGAAAAGACAGACTAGTTTGTTAATGCTATTGAGATAACTGGCTTTTCATGACAAAATAACAAAACACGAAATTACTTTCTATTTCAAATCTTTCAGAAAAATAAATTTCAGATGGTAAATATCTGAACATTTTTAAGCCATAAAAAGTATTAGTAAGAAAAAAAACCTAGGAACTATCATATTGGATAAGGAAGACTTTCTTACTAAGGACACAAATTTTTTTAAAGATTTTATTTATTTGAGAGAGAGAGAGCACATGAGCAGTGGGAGAGGAAGAGGGAGAAGCAGACTCTCCCGCTGAGCAGGGAGCCCCATGCAGGGCTCTATCCCAGGACCCCAGGATCATGACCTGAGCCAAAGGCAGATGCTTAACTGACTGAGACACCCAGGTGTCCCAGGACACAAAAATTTTTTAAATAAAAATTCAAAGAGGGAAAAGACAGACATAACTGCAAAAAAATTCTAAGACGTTTTATATCTGAAAACCTACACAAAGTTAAAGATCAAGCTACACTCTGAAAAAAAAATTTAACAGGCACTGGATTAATATCCAAAGTATATAAGGTACCAAAGATGTAAGAGATAAGGACCCAAAAAAAGTGGTCAAAGGATAGCAACAAGCAATTTAAAGAAAGAACCAGGATTGAGAGACAGTCAGTGGATCTTTAGCCTTATGTATATAATGCATTTGCTCTTCTAAAAGGGGAATATCTTCATGTATCGCTTACAAAAGTTAAAAATTTTAATAATAGGGGCGCCTGGGTGGCTCAGTTGGTTAAGCGACTGCCTTCGGCTCAGGTCATGATCCTGGAGTCCCGGGATCGAGTCCCGCATCGGGCTCCCTGCTCAGCAGGGAGTCTGCTTCTCCCTCTGACCCTCCTCCCTCTCATGTGCTCTCTCTCTCCTCTCATCCTCTCTCTCAAATAAATAAATAAAATCCTTAAAAAAAATTTTAATAATATTTTCTAGGAGGGGAAAATACTATTGGTTAAAAAAGAAAAGCAGATGGTAAAATAGGAAACGATATACTGAGCAAATGTTAATAAAAGTAAGGAGGTGTGACAAAGTATCAGTCAAGACAAAATTCAAAGTACCAAACATTGGTGGGGCAAAGATAGATTGTTTTCTATGGAGAGAAAGTATAGTACACTAAGAATCTAAAGCAATCAAGAGCCTTTTTGCCTATAAGGGGTGTCAGCTCAGGAGCTCTAGTGCCTATCCTAGGACTTGGACAGGAGTTTCTTCTCCCATCCCTCACTAGGAATTCAGAAACCCATTCCCATTGTCTGAGCTCATTGCAGGGAGAGGGGGAGAATGCCAACAAAAGTTAAATCACAGAGGAACCAAGCCCAATCTAAATTCCCTCAGGAAAATCCCCCTCCAACCCGGAGACACTTCTTTCCTTTCTTCTCTTTCAGAATACTCTTTGTCCCTCTCATTTTTCCACAATAGCTCTTGATGATCCAGAGCTTGACCTAGAATGTTAGTTCCCCTTTCAAAATATTCTAGTTTAGTAAAGGGGAAGAAAATAAAAACAATTTAAAAATATACAAACATTTCCAGGATGGTGGCTCACTGCCTCTATAGCTAAGTGCACCTTATTAACATGCTCCCATTGCTGGTCAGACTCTCTCTCAGGGCTGCCTCCGTCCAAAGGCTTCCTTCCTCCTTCCTACCCTGGTTTCTGAATGCTGGAAGCTTATGTATTCCTTTGAGGACAGAAAGGGAAGAAGTCTCAGGACTGTATTCTGTGCTGTCCTATGGTCCTCACTCATTTTCCATGCTGTGTGGCTCTTCTGGGGATCCCTAGTGCTTGTGCCCAATGCGTTGCAACAGGTCCTATCTGGTTCTTGTGGCTGCTTTTCTCATACTGCTGGAGCCTATGTTCCTGCTGTAGCCTCTCATTGTGAGGTCTCTGTGGAGAGACTTGGTCTCATCCCAAATGCAGACCTTGTCTGGACCTTGGGTTCTCCCAGCATTTCTGGACCCTCTTACCAAGGTATGAAAAACATTCTGGTTCCTCTCCATACACACCAAGGACACAGGGAACTGGAGTGCAGACACAAGTCCATCTGCCTAGACACCTCACAGTCATGTCAGAATTACTTCTGGAATGGTACCATAGTGCCCTAGCACCACTCTTGAACATGGAGTAGAAGTGAAGGACCAGCCTAGACATTCCAGATTTTACCTCAACTTATCTGGGGTTCCTGATGTTGTGTCGATCTTCCCTATTCTGGGCCAAAGCCCAAGGAATGAAGGGGTTCATGGAGTCCTGAGGCATCTAAGCACCAAGTTAAGCCAAATCTCAACTTCTCTAACCTTCCCCCTATCCTTGGCTCTTCCAACTGGAAGAACACTTCACTTCCTCCTTCAGTAGGCGGCAACTTCCCACCATCATACTCCAACTTCACTCTGCCAATTGATTATAATAAAACTTTTTGTCCAGGCTACAGGTTTTCCTCTTAACATTTAAGAGTGTTTAAAATTCAGAACTTCCTTTACTTTCCCAACAAAGCTTTTAAGACTATTATTTAGCTATAGGATTCAAAAGCTGAACTAAAATCGTTATTTACCTTTGCATTCCTGCTCTAACAATCATGATGTTCTCTAGGTGAATGGATGCCTCTGGGTAAAAAGGGAATGGTCACATGGGAGAAAATAAGGGGAAAAAAATCACATTAATATTTTTCAAAACACCTCCCTCACACCAATTTTTAGTCTTGTTAAAGATTAAGTTATTAGTTTTGAAGGTGGAGCTAAGAACAGGGTTTTCCCTCCCTCTAACTAATTGGGTCCTAACAAGGGAATGTACTTACAAACTAGAAATAAAACAAAATGAAGTTCAGTCAGTCTGCTGCAGACCCCTAGAATCAGGAAAAGCTCAAGGGAAAGGAAAGATTACAATTATTACTGTCCTGAGCAGAGTATGTATGGCACAAGTAAATGGCAGAGAGGGTATCAGCAGGATCCTGTCACCCTGATGGTCCCCAAGGAGTTCTAGGTCCACTCATCCAGTCAAGAGAGGGAAGGCAATTTGGTCAGTGGGTTCCAGCAGGGGTCAGCAATGGATTGGACTGGAGTGCATCTAGCAGCCCCAAAGGCGGTGCTGGAAGCTTTCCTTCTGGGGCTATGTGTACTCATGGATTTTGCCTAAAAGAATCAGGCTTTCATGGGCCATGACTACATTTCAACAAATATTTATTGAGCATTTACAATGTGTCAGGCACTGTTATAGGCACTTAGGATATATACGAGGAAAAAAAAAAGATCCCTGCCCATATGATTTTATATTCTAGCAGAAGGGATATAGAAAATAAACAACAAGTGAATTATATAGTATGTTGGGTAAAAATTCCATAAGGATATGGAATTAATAAAAAATAGAGCAGGCTAAGTGGGATCAGGAGTGCTGGGTGGAGTAGGGATTAGATTGAGGTAATAAATAGGGTGATCTGGATAAGCTTCAGTGTGCAGATAAGACATGAACAGGGACTTGAAGAAGGTGAGAAAGTTAGCCAGGGGGGAAAATGTCCAGGCAGAGGGATCAGCAAAAGAAACCACCATAGGGAATGAGATAATTTAAAAAACGAAACAAAAAAACCCAAAACCAGAAAGGAGAGCAACATTGTAGGAGCAGATTATGATCAGAAGGAAGAGGGGATGCTAGATCATATGGACCTTCTAGGCCACTTATGATGAAGGCTTTTTCTCTGGGTGAAACAGAGAGTCACTGAAGATTTTGAGCAGAAGCATGACATGATCTACTTTAGGTTTAAAGGGATCATTCTGACTGCTGTTTGAAGGATTTAAACAAGGAAATATGTTGGGAGACAATGTAATTAATCTAGGTAAGAGATGATGGTGGCTTAGAGAAGGCCAGATTCTGACATTTTTAAGAGGAAAAGCCAATAGACTTTTCTAAAGGATTTGCTATGGGGAGTGAGAGAAGGAGAAGAATCAGAGTGACTCAAAGTTCTTTGACCTGAGCGCTGGGAGGAAGGAGTTGCCATCACCTGAGATGAGGAAGGCGAGAAGTGCAGGCAGGTTTGTAGGAGAAGAACAGGTGTTCACTTTTGGACATGTTGAGCTTGAGCATGTTAAATGTCCCAGTGGAAAATTTGAATAGACAATGAAGTTAGTCTGGAGTTGGAGAGAAAGGTCTAGGCTAGAGATAAACATTTGGGAATTGACAACATATTTAAAGCTCTAAGTCCACGTCAGCTCCTCAAGAGAGTGTGTGTAGAGGGAGAAGGAAAGGGCTAAGACTGATCCCTGGGGCACTCCACCATGAACAATGGAGAGAGCTGAAGAGGAAGCAACAGAGGAGACTGAGGTGTGACCAGAGAAGTGGGAGAAAGCCAAGAGCGTGATGTCCCAGAAGCCTAGTAAGGAAAGTATCCAAAAAGGGAGTGGTCCACTTGGTCAGGTGCTCATGTTATTTTCAAGTAGGATGAGACGTGGGGAGCTGGCTGTTCACTTTAGCCACTAGATTGTCATTAGCGACCTTGATAAGAGCACTCTGGTGATGGAGTGGTAGGAGTAAATGCCAGATCGCAATGATTTAGGAAAAGCCCGAGGAAAGAACCTGAGGACCATGATTATAGGGCACTATTTTGAGACATTTTTCTGCAAATGGGAGCAAAGAAATGGAATGGAAATTATTAGGAAAAAATGGGGTCAAGGAAAGTGATTGCTTTTTTGAAAAAAAAAAATGAGGAAAGGGACGCCTGGGTGACTCAGTCAGTTGAGGGTCTGCCTTCGGCTCAGGTCAGGATCCCAGGGTTCTGGCAGGGAGTCTGCTTCTTTCTCTCTCAAATAAATGAATAAAATCTTTTTTAAAAATGAGGAAAAACAGCCTGTTTATATGCTAATGAAGATATCCAAGAGGGAGTTAAAAGTTGCTAATGCAAGACAGAGATGGGGAGCATTGAAGGAGTGATATTCTTTTTTTTTTTTTTTAAGACTTCATTTGAGAGAGAGAGCAAGCACACACAAGCCAGGGAAGAGACAGAGGCAGAGGGAGAAGCAGACTCCCCACTGAGCAGGGAGCCCGTTGCGGAGCTCCATCCCAGGACCCTGGCATCATGACCTGAGCCGAAGGCAGATGCTTAAACAACTGAGCCACCCGAGCACCCTGAAAGAGTGATATTCTTGAGAAGGCAAGGGCATTGGGATCTAGTGCACAGGTGGAGGGATTAATTTTAGCTAGGAGCATAGATATTTCATCTTTGAAGCAGTTGGAGATTCAGATCTCTTCCCCATTAAGGCCTGTTCGACATTATAATGGCCCCTTAGTTACTCAATTACTACTACAAAGTCTACAATGGGGCATTTGCTTCCCTGATGAATTTCCAGGTTGGACAGTAAAAGGAAAAGGTCCATCAAGAGCTTTGAGGTATTAATTCTGAGTTTCAAATCCTATATACCTTTGTCCTTAGATTGTTAATATTTCATAATTTCTTTTCCCAGCACCATTTTTAAGGATGAGTGAGGCATTTTGATCTTCCTTATAACTGGAGTGACTGAGACAGAGTCTTCTAGTCCATTTTGGTGACATGTTGGCCATTAGCTATAGTAATGTCCTTGTAACAGGCAATCTTGCTTTCTCCCACTGAACATATATTCAATCCTAGTTAGAGGACCACTGTGATTGTGTTGAGGTAGTTTTTGTTTTGGAGTCCTAGAAAATAGACCTACCTTCCCACCTTCCCAAGTATTTGTATAGCTAATGCCAAACACTCTTCTCAGGCTAACGTATAGCTAATGCCAAACTCACTGTGTGTTTTTTAGGTCTAGCATTAAAAGTTCACAGCATTCATTCTTTAGACTTTGGTGGAGACATAAGGCACTTTATTGACTAGGGAGTGGTAGGTCAACCATTCTGTTATTGCCCAGAATACCAAGTTTAGTTCAACAAAAGCTGAAAGCTTTTCTCCAGGGTGGTAATTAGATGGTGTTGGTGGCAACATGCACATCCAGAGGTTCAGAGACCACTTTTTTATTTTTTAAGACTCCATGTTCTGCCAGAGCTATAAGAGGCACAACACGTAACAAGGAGGCCTCAAGGCACAGAGACCAGTCAAGGAGCCCCAAGATAGAAGATTGATGGGTGACTAAGTAGATAAGCTATAATAAGAGACTGGTAACTCGACAAGTTTACAAGGCGCTGAGTCTGCTTTGAAAAAGCCACATTCAGGGGAAAGTCCATGTGACAACAGGCATTTCATGCTCAGAAGTGAGGAAAGGCACTGGGATTTTGGAGCTTGGATATCCACAAATACCTCTGAATGGGCTGTAGATAAGGGCATTGTTGATACAATCCTGCAAGAAAGTTCTGAGGGAGAAGGGAACACCAGGAGAAAGGTCTTGCCATTCCACAAAGTGGTAGAAGTCAGTAGAATTCAAGCAACTATAGTTAAGTATGCTGAGAGTATGCTGCTGAGCATCACAAGTAAGGTGGACTCTGCTGGTTGGAGTACACAGAGATCTAAAGGAAAACATTGACCATATTAATGGCAGCAAATAATTGCACACAACAATCTCTATGAGTCACCTATGGCCAATCTTTTTAAGAGGCCACATGGGAGAACGAAGAGATAACAGGTAGGAAAATGACCTCTACTGAAGGCTCTCAGGCATAGTTGATGTATTTTCCTTGAAAGCCACAAGGCACCAGACATTGCCATGTCATTTAAGGTCCCAGCAAGAAACATGGCACACTCAAATTGGGTCAATAGAGGAGAGTTTAATAAAGGTACTATCTTCAAAGGTGTGCACAGAGGTTAAGCAAGAGATAGTTCAGTATTCCGAGGCTAGTCACTTGGGGTGCCATTACCATTTCTAGACTAAAGGAGCAAGGAGAGGGGCTTACCAGAACCTGAAAAGAGAGAGAGCTGTGTGGAGAGGTCACCAGACAGGTGTAATGTTCTTCAGTTAAGGGATGAAGCCAGCTTGTAGAAAGCTGCTGGGTGGGAATCAAGAAAAAATTACCCAGATCTCACTCTCCTCCCTCCCACAGGTCTTTTCTTACTTGCTCCCTATTGGTCAAACCACCTTGTCAACACTGAGTCCATAGGCATACATACACACACATACACACACAATTATAATTTATACACACATATACATATCTTTTTTCCTTGAATCATTTGATAATAATCAATTGTAAAATTTTAGCAGAGGCAAGTTATGCCAATAACCTTGAAACCATCAATATCTGCAAGTGTAATGGGGAACCCTCAAAATTAAGAATAAGAGAATTATAACGATAACAGAGCCCTTCTCAAAGAATTTTCATCAGATCAGAGCAGACTTATCTAGAAATTAAACACCCTCAGACCTTTGTAAATACCCTATGTTCTCTTTGCAGTTCTGAGACAGGCTGTGAAGGGTCCTGGGTGACAAAAGCCCAGCCATGCTCCTATTTATGGGGAGGAGATTCTTTAAACTGGGCTAGCCTGAATGGTATCAGGTGGCCATTAGAGGGCTCAAAGAGAGACCTCAGAAAGTCACCTGTGAGGGGATGTCTGGAGGCATTGAGCCAGATCACGGGCAGCCAGGCAAGTAACATTCCATTCCAAAGATATTGTTGCTTGGCATCCCATCTTATTTAGAGCATAGTACATCATTGTGGGGAAGTCAATTCCAGGTGTCCAATTGTAAATGCTTGGTATAGGAGTTAGAGAAATTAGTCATCCCTGCTAGGACATAAACAACCTCCCTCACAGTGGAATCACTAGGGAAAGAAGAGAAATTAAGGCCTTCTGTTACCTGTCAGGTGCTGATTTAAGTAGAATAATGTACTGGGACTGGGTTAAATCTTTTTTTTTTTTTTCCGGCAGAGCACATCACCTTGAGAATTGGCATAAAATAGAGCCAGATGCTAAAATGCCTTCCTAAATTGTTTTTCAGGGTTGAGCCTATTCCCCTGAGGTGTACAGTTGAGGATATCAGATTGTGATTCTAAAAGCCAAATGGCAAGAGGCTTAGCAACAGGGTCAAAGCCCTGCAGATTGGCATTGAACTGGATGTCAGTGGAATAGGAGCCTAGAGGGTCCAACTTGGGCTTACCAAGGAGCAGCACATGTCTATCTGATCCCACACTTGGCCCTGTTGTAAAGGAGAAATTGCATTATTTTCCTTATAAACTGACACAGGTTTCAATTAATTTAGGAGACTGTCTCTTGGCCAAAAAGAGAAAGACCCATTTTAACATAGTAATTCCTCACAGAGTGATTTTCTTGGGGGCACCCAGCCATGTCCTGTAAGGGAGCTAGCAGTTGGGTCTCTAGGTGAATGTCCTCTCAGCCAAGGAATGCCAAGGGACCTGCCCTGTGCTCTGAGATCAGAAGGAAAAAAAATGGAGGGGAGATGGTATGGGAAGGCTAACAAGGAAGATAGGAAGCCAGGACTGCTCCCTCATCAAGTTCTCAGTTCCAGAAAGGAACTGCGCATGTATCCTCCAAATGCCTGCGAGCCTGAAAGTTAGCTGCAGAGGGTAGGTGAGATTGGGGGCAGTCTTGCTGGGCTGCCACAGCAAGGCAAAGATGCACCACATAAAAAGAATGTGATGCGAGGACCCCAGCTGGTAGGTAGCCAGGGGGAGAGCTTGAGAGTGAGTCTGCTCTCAGTGGAGCCTGTGGAAGCTACCACCTTGTCAACACTGAGTCCATAGGCAATAGCCAAAGAGAGACATAGACCATCTCTTCCTGAGCAACCCAAAGTAAGGTTTCTACCTCTGCTCTTCCTGTCATCAGGGGGCCATATGCCAGACAGAGAGGGGTGAGAGCCAGACTGCTTCCCTCCACTCTAAGCCACTGGAAACTAGGGCGAATAAGGGGTTTAGGGAAGACCTTAAAATAACGTTAAGATTTAAGTTGTGGGATGAACAGCAAGGAGTCATAAGAACTGAAAATGAGGGGCACCTGGGTGGCTCAGTTGGTTAGGTGTCTGCCTTCAGCTCAGATCATGATCCCGGGGTCCTGGGATCTAGCCCCACATTGGGCTCCCTGCTCAGCGGGGAGCCTGCTTCTCCCTCGTCTCCCTGCCTGTGCTCTCTCTCGCTATCTCTATCTCTCTCTCTTAAATAAATAACATCTTAAAAAAAAAAACAAGGGCGCCCGGGTGGCTCAGTTGGTTGAGCGACTGCCTTCGGCTCAGGTCATGATCCTGGAGTCCCGGGATCGAGTCCTGCATCGGGCTCCCTGCTCGGCAGGGAATCTGCTTCTCCCTCTGACCTTCCTCCCTCTCATGCTCTCTGTATCTCATTCTCTCTGTCTCAAATAGATAAAAAATCTTTAAAAAAAAAAAAAAAAACCAAAACTGAAAATGACAGTTCTGGTAGATGAATTGCTAGGAATCGACAGGAAAAGAAGTTTCAAAAGAACAATTACTAGCAGTCACTAGGGAAAATTTTCCATCTTATACCCAAGAGTTGAGATTTTTCTCTAAGACAGTTACATTAGACATCCAGACACTTATGTACCCCCCTCCTAAGACCCTTAGATTCTACCCATACTCCTCTTTCCATTTTTTTGCCTTCTTAGTACAGGAGCAGCTTTATCAAGGATCAAATGCATACCAACCAACATCATAAACTCCTTTTTAATCCAATTTTCAAGTGGCATGAGGGGCCCCAAATGGTCAGGAGGTAGTCTCAGCTTCTAATTCAGTAGGGCCATTGTGGATTTCCTGATGGAAACATCTCTTCCTTTGGTATTAGGAGCTTTAAACAAGCAAAGCCCAAAGCACTGAAGAAGGGGGAAAAAAACTTTTGCAAATGATATAAGAATCCCACTCCAGCACTTACCTTGACCTGTGTACTCTGACGTTTACTCTGACGTTGGAAGAATCAGCCCCATATAGAGTCTTGGTTCAAAACACATGCCCCATCAAGCAACCTGATCCTGCAAGTGTTGTCTCCCAGCTGACACCAAAACTGTGTCTTCAAAAGCCTTTCTACCCAGCAACTTCTAGATGATGTACCACATGGCAAAACCAGTGGATCTCATGGGCATAATCAACCTTTTGCTCTACTTCTTTTATGAAAGAGTGATTTTTTTGGTCCAAAACAAAGTTATATGAAATATTGGGTTAGTGAATGAACACTGAGTCCAAAAATGCTGCTCACGGGAGAGAAAGGGCAAGGAAAACCAATTCATATCCAGAGTAACTGTTTATTCCCAGGGTGGGGAAAAAGCAGTTCCATTCATAATTGAAGGGATTCGGTTAACTCATCTGCTACCATTCACCTGACTGTGAGGGTTCAGGGATTGTTGTTACTCGCAGGTTAATAATGACTTGAGACAGAAAAAAAAAATCTATGTTATTGAGCCTATGTATAAACTCCAAATCTGCCACTATTTCACCTCGTTCATGAGCCCATGAAACAAGCTCTCAGTGTTGGAAGAGTCCGATTGACATTTATAGGACAGGTCATTCTATTTACCTGACAATTTAGCCTTTTCTGCAGTAGGAGCCTTTCAGTGAGCAGCCACAGGGAACACAGATATTCTTACACTCTGGTTTCATTCTGAGCAGTTCATTCATTCATTAACATTCAGGCTCCCAGCAGAAACAAATGGCACATGAAAATTAAGATATTTCGGGCGCCTGGGTGGCTCAGTTGGTTGGGCGACTGCCTTCGGCTCAGGTCATGATCCTGGAGTCCCGGGATCGAGTCCCGCATCGGGCTCCCTGCTCAGCGGGGAGTCTGCTTCGCCCTCTGACCCTCCCCCCTCTCATGTGCTCTCTCTCTCTCACATAAATAAATAAATAAAATCTAAAAAAAAAAAATTAAGATATTTCAAGGAGGTAAAGAGAGTTATTTACAAAGATATAGGCGGCATGTAGCACAAAGGAGAACATAGTACCCTAGTGCTGTTACCACACCTAGACCCAAAAAGCAGAGGGGGGAAAAGAAAGACCCAGAAGGATAACATCATGTAGAGAGGGCCACCTAGAGGAAAGCTGTGACATTCATTTGAGATAACCCAATAGGGAGAGAGCCAAGGGAGTATATCATCTGACTTCAATCTGACCCTCTCATTTCCTGCTGGAGCTCCTATTTACCAAACCCAACCAGAAGCCGGAGGACAAAGGATGCACAAGAAACAGGTCAGCCTCCCAGGACAGAGAGCAGGAAATGGGCAGGGAGGTGGAAACAACTGAAGTGTAAGTCTAAAGAGGCACACAGGAGATATCCAGCACATATTTCTTTAAAACTTATTTATCACGTGCACCTACTATGTGCCAGACACTATTCTAGATGTTGGGGACTGAGCAGTCAAAAAAAGAGGCAAAATCTTTTAACCTCATGCAGCTCATAAAATAAAGTACATACATAAAATATATAGTATATTATATATTCACGAGTTACAATAAAAAAATAAAGCAGGGAAGGGATGTAGAAAATATTGGCTGAGGAATATTGTCAGCATCTTAAATAAGATGACAGAGAAGACTTTGGGGGAAAACCTGAAGGAGGTCAGGAAGGGGGCCTGTAGATAACTGGGAAAAGCAAACCATCCGTAGGGAATAGCACGTGGAAAGGCTCTGTGATGTGAGTATACCTGGAGTATTTGAGGAACACAGAGAAGGCTGGTGGGTGAGGTGGACTGAGCAGGAAGAACACTATTAAGAGATAATATCAGAGAAGTAAAGGAGTGGAAGAGACAAGGTGGAGGCTACTCCATGTAAGGCTTCGTAGGACATTGACAGAAATTTGGCTTTTACTCCAAATGAGACAGGAAACCATCAGAGGGTTTGGAACCGAGAGGCAGCATGATCTGACATGTGCTTACGTCATCATTCTGGCTGCTGTGTTGAGATAGACATGGCAAGGAGGGTTGAGATTAAGAGAAGGACACCAGCTAGGAGGATATTGCAATAATCCTTTCAAGAGACAATGGCGGCTTAGACCATGATGGTAGCAGGGTTAGTGAATGGTAAAGGTGAGAGGATTTGCTGAAGGATTGGATGTAGATGGGAGAGAAAGGGAGGACGTTGATGCCAAAGGTTTTGGGTTACTGGAAATGTGAAGGTGATAGGTTGATATATGAGTCTGGATTTTAATATGCTTTTGACAGCGTAGTGCCTGGAAACCAAGGAGGGTTTGATCAGCTATGACAAATGCTGAGAGTTTAAAGATTTGACCTAAAATTACTGTTGGAAGAAGCAATGCAGGTGACATTTGAAGAGCAGTTTTGGTATAGTGTTGGGATGTATAGCAGTTTGAAGTGGATCAAGGAAAATGGGAGGAGAAATATTGGAGGTAGTAAGTATATACAAAACTTTCAAGGAAACTTGCTATAAAGGGAAGAAGAGGAAAGACGGACCTTTTTCCTAAATCTCATTGTCACCAATCCTTCAATCTTGATCAATTAAAATTTGCCTTAGAAACTGAGGTATGAGTCTGAATAAAAAAATCTATCAATAAAATTCACGTCAATATACTAGAGGGAAAAATGCAGGAAAATATCTTACCCTAATAGGCAGCAAAAACATTTGATTTTTGATAAACATATATTTATGATGGAAATAAAACTTTCAGAAAACTAGGAATAGAAGGAAATTCTTCACCTTGATAAAGTTTGTATGTCAAAAATCAATAGCAAACATGATTAATGGAGAAACTTTAGATCAGGAGCGAGATTAAGATGCCCCATCTCTACTATTATTTACTCAAGGTCCTGGCCAACTTTAAAAGGAAATAAAAAGATATAAGTGGCTAAAAGGAAAGAGATAAAACTGCCACTATCTGCAGGTGATATGATCATTGACCTAGAAAAAAACAGCAGAATCAACAACCATTAGAACTAATTTCTCTAAAGCAATAATAGCCACCTAGAAAATGTAACAAAAATAAAATACTATTCACAGTAGCAACAAAACTATGAAGTAACTAGGACTATATTTAATCCAATGTACATAAGATTTTTATGAAGAAAACTTTTAAATAAAAGGGTATAAAGAAAATCTAAATAAACAGAATTTGATCTCAAAAGGTACAACTTGGTAGTATAATAACTTATTTCTGAAAAAACTAATAAAGGATATAAAGAGGATCTATAGATAAAATTTCGTACTTTGGTATGGCACAACTTTATGTTATAATAATGTTTCCCTAAATTAATCTATAATTTTAACCAATCCAACCCAAAATTCCAGTTGGACATTCTGAGGAAGATAATAACCTGATTCTTAAAAATGAATAAAAGTCAATTTTAAAAACATTAAATCTTTAAAAAAAAAATGAGTGTGGAGGTGGATTTAGCCCTACCTGCTATTAACAGAATATTGGCTCTTAATACCTGATATGAGCTAGTTTTGCCTCAAGAACAAACAAATAGACCACTAGCATAGAACAGAGAATTTAGAGAAAACCGCTTATACATCAGAATTTAACATATACTAAGCGAGGCACCAAAAATCCATGGAGAGATGAAGATGTATGTATATATGTATGTATGTATGTATGTTTCTTTGTATTGATATATGTATTTGTAGATGATGTTGAGCAAAGTGGTTCACTCTGTGGAGCAATATAAACCAAATTATCACCTAACATCATCACTATATTGAGAAATACAAACTGGATCGTTACCTAACATCAAATACAAAAGAGGATTCTAGATGGGTTAAAGACCGAAATGTAGGGAGAAAAGTCATAGAAAAAAAAATTCAGAGAATATCTTTATATCCTAGGAGCAGGGGCATATTTTTAAACAAAACTTAGAAAACACAAACCATAAGACAAAACATTGATGAATTTGATTACATCAAATTTAAAGCGTCCCAAAACCACAATGGGGTAACACTTCATACCCACTAGAATGGCTACAATTTTTAAAAATGAAAAAATAATAAATATTGGCAAGGATGTGGAGAAATTAAAATGCTCATACATTGCTGGTGGGAATGTAAAATGGTTCAACCACTGTGGAAAACGGTTTGATGGTTCTTCAAAAAGTTAAGCATAGTATTACCATAAGACCCTGCAATTCCCCTCTGAGGTATATACCCTAAAGAAGTAAAAACAAGTGCTCAAAAAAGTGCATGTATATGCATGTTCATAGCAGCTTTCTTCATAATAGCCAAAAGGTGGAAACAGCACAAATGTCAATTAGTGGAAGAATGGGTAAACAAATTGTGGTATACCCATAAAATGGAATATTACTGAGCCATAAAAAGAATGAAGTAGCAATATATGCTATAACACGAATGAACTTCACGTTTAAACTAACTCCATTATGCTAAGTGAAAGAAGCCAGAAACAGAAAGTTACACATTGTATCATTCCATTTATATGAAATATTCAGGATAGAAAAATCCATAGATAGAACAGATTGCTGATTGCCAGGGCCTTGAGGGTTGGAAGGACAGAGAGAAACTGCTTAACGCATAAGGGGTTTTACTATGGGGTGATGGAAATGTTTTGGAACTAGATAGAAATGGTGGTTGCACAGCATTGTGAATGATCTACATGTCACTGAATTGTTCACTTTAAAATGGTTAATTTAAAAAGTCTTGGTGGAAGTACTAAAAAAACACCTTCTATCCAGGGGAAAAAATTAATAGATAATAGAATTAAAGATTACTTGTACTCTTCAAAATTGACTGATATCTAGAATATACCAAAGAATCTTGCAAATTTATAAGAAATAGATAGCAACCCCAATAAAACAATGGGCAAAGATATAACTCAGCATGGCAGAAGAAACCAAAAGTTGATAAAGTTGAAGAAATGCTCACTCACTAATAATCAGGAAAATGCAAATTAAAACAACAGTAAGATATTAATTTACGTCTATTAGAAAAAAATTAGAAAGTTGAATGATACTAAGTGTGCATGGGAGGATGTGTCTTAGATCATGTTCTGCAGAAGTAGATCTTGAGATGTGGATTCATTTGCAAGTGACTTATCAAGGAAGTCATCCCAAGATAAACTGGTAAAGGGGAAGAGAGGACAGAAAAATGGAAGAAACCAAACAGGGATGGACAGATCTTCCTTGACTTATGATGGAGTTAAACCCATTATAAGTTGAAAATATTGATAAGTCAAAAATGCACTTAATACGCATAACCTACCAAACATCATAGCCTAGACTAGCCTACTTTATTTTTTTTTAAAGAATTTATTCATATGAAAGAGAGAGAGAGGGAGAGCACGGGTCATGGGGAGAGGCAGAGGGGGAGGGAGAAGCACTCACTGCTGAGCAGGAAGCCTGGCACAGACTCAATCCCTGGACCCTGGAATGGTGACCTGAACTGATGGCAGGTGCTTAACTGACTGAGCCACCCAGGCACCCCTGGGCTTTAATACTTACTACTGCAGCCACCCATTGCCTACAGGATGCCCAGGGGTGACATAAACCCCAGGCACTTCTGTTCTCTGGTCTAAGTGGTTCCAACAGCCCAAGGGCAATCCTCTAAAGGAGGTTTTAGGACTGGCTAGAAGCAAATCACACAGAAACTGGGAGATGAGCCCACAGAGGCAGAAAAGGGGATCCATAAGTTTCTGGGCATAACAAGAATAGTGTCTGCAACAAGGTACAAGACTGCAGGAAACTCCAGGACTACTGGTGGGAAAACAGACTGAATAAGCAATTAGGGAGAGCAATCTAGTATTTCTTTGACAAATTACATTAGACAAACATATGCATATCATATGATCCAGCATTTTTAGTTTTGGATATATATCCCAAAGAAATTATAACGTGGGTTCATAAGAAGAATAGTGACTTGGACATGTCCACAAGGACATGGCTTTTTTCCCTGGGAGTCACTAATGTGATCCCATTACCAAGGTTCCACACAAGCTCCTTTCATCATCCTGACCTTTTAGCATCATTGGATCACTGAATCATAAAAGCCAAGTGACAGAACTTCTTGTTTGCAGTCTGAACTGCAAACTGAACTTCTTGCTTTGGGCTCCACTCAAATTCGACAGTTTTCCAAGAGTCACCTGTTGAATTTGTCGACACAACACACCCAAATGTGTCATTTGTTGCCTCCAAGTACTGTGCCTTTTTCTTAGGGTTAAGGCAGATTGGTCCTTTACTTGGAAGGAGACATCCTCACATACCCCAAAACTGGACCCCTTACAAGATACGTTGATGTAAAAGTCCTCATATTTCCCACTTCCTGGCATACATGAATTTTAAGGTTTGTTTGTTTTGTTTTGTTTTGAGATAGAGCAATAGTGAGAGAGCTAGTGAGAGAGCGTAGGAGCGGAGGGTGGGGGAGGCAGAGGGAGAAGCAGGCTCTCCAAGCAGGGAGCCCCATGGCGGGCTCAGGATCATGACCTGAGGCGAAGGCAGACACTTAACCGACTGAGCCACCCAGGCACCCCCTGGCATACATGAATTTTAACAAGGCTTTTAGGATACTTCCTGGACAAGCATACTATTCTTTTGGATGGTGAAAGGATCAAAATTTTTGTATCAGTCTGGGTCCAGTCAGAAAAGTGGAAACCATGCTTGATATTTCAAATGAAGGGTATTTAATAGAGGTAAATGGTTACACAGTTGTTGGAACACGGAACAAGCAAAAACAAAGAGAGGCTGAGGTAATTCAGAGATTAATATCTCTAGGAAGAAGTTATCCTTGCTAGAGCTAGAAGAACAAAATGGAAGATGTGACATTACCAGAACCTAGAGAAGAGGATACTTCACTGCTAGTGCACAGACTGCCCAGCCCACTTAAAGGGAATATGGCCAAATGGATAAAAGAGTATGGTGGGCCTGGCTGTTACTTATATCCTGACAGAGCATAGTGAGGCTATTGCTGGGAATTCTTGAAAAAGCTGGAGGCTGGAGCTGAAGGGTATGCAGGCTCAAATTGGAAACTGGAAACTTCTTCCCTCCTCTACTTTCCAATTCCTAAATGTGGCACCAGCTGGCAGAACCTAACCAGAAGCAAGCTAGCAAGGGGATCTGAAAAATGAAGTTGGTAGGATCCAGTCCCAGCAAAATAGACACACTTGCAGCAAGATGGTGAAGGTATTTTGCCGGCCTGTCAGATGAAACCTTCTAGTATTTTTTTTTTTTTAATCCTAGCCAAGATAACCCAACACCTACCTAAATTCACCTGGGTATCACTAAGCTTCTGTTAGTGGATCTATTTTGCAGGGGAACCTCTTAGACATTACCTGTAATATAGAGATATGATGGTACAGGAGGCAAAGTAGGTAGAAGTAGAGGAGATTTAAAAATAGGAAAAAGAGTGTGAGCAAGACACTCTCTCCATGCGCTACAGTCCTTTGTTTTCAGCCATTCTGTATTTTTATATTTCAGAAGTGTCTAAGTAAACAGTGTACATGCTGGATTTTTAAAATCCAACCTGAGAATCTCTCTCCCATAGGTGAGCTTAACCCATTTATATTTATTATTGAATATTAATTTATTTGGGCTTATTTCTAATATTTAACTTCATGTTTTCAATTTACCATGTTTTTGCCTCTGCTTTTATTCTTTTCCCTTTCTTGAATTATATTGCATCAATTTTTCTTTATTTCCTCCTATTCAGTTTCTTCTTTGGTACATCCTATTTGAGTCAATAATCCTTTCCTGCACACCAGATGTTCTATCTTAAAATGTTAAGCAGGGGGGCGCCTGGGTGGCTCAGTCGTTAAGCGTCTGCCTTCGGCTCAGGTCATGATCCTGGGGTCCTGGGATCGAGCCCCGGCATCGGGCTCCCCGCTCAGCGTGAAGCCTGCTTCTCCCTCTCCCACTCCCCCTGCTTATGTTCCCTCTCTCTCTCTCTGTGTCTCTGTCAAAAAAATAAATAAAATCTTTAAAAAAAAATGTTAAGCAGGAGTGTATTTTTTATAATTTTAAATGAAAATATTATAATGGGTTTTATGTCAACAAAAATATCCTGATCAAGTTCTTAAAACATGACTAAAATGCCTACCTATCATTTAGGAAGAAAAATCATCGTGTTAGGAAGAAAAATGCTTTGCAAATGCTTTCTGATCAGAACCGAGATAATTGCTAAACAGTTGATTTGATGCAATAATTTGATCTCTCAACACCAGTGACATCTGAAATGCATGTTCCTTTGTCAATACTTGTGCTTTATAAAATGACTACGTATGATTTCAACATTCTGCTAACTGTATTTGGAATGCAAATCAAATTATTACTTGCATATTTTTAAAATACATATTTTCAAAGTAATATTGAGTTTTGTGGACATGAATATGAATTTTTCTTAGATAAACAACGGAAGACATTTGTATTGAGAGATATACTTTTATAAAATTGGCATTTAAAAGCAAGGAAGCATTTACAATATTAACAAACAAGAATATTGTGGGATATATCTGTATATTCTTTTAGTAATTCTTAAAATTTCAACATGCAGTTCTTACAAAGTGAAGAAATATGTTATCCTCCCAAACAGCATTTGGAAGACTGTTCACGTCTGAACTTCCCCTACTATTTTCCCTACTATTGACCAGTATTTTGGTTCCATCTTGTTTTCTTGGTAACTATTCAATTTAATAGAATTTAAAACTTAGAGAAAATTTGCAAGAATAGTATCTGCCCTTAACCTAGATTAAACAATTGTGTACATTTTGCCCCATTTCCTTTATCACTGGTTTTCAGATAATTTTTAACCTTTTTTAAATATTTTTTAAAAAAGATTTTATTTATTTGTCAGAGAGTGAGAGCACAAGCAGGGGGAGTGGCAGGCAGAGGGAGAAACAGGCTCCCGCTGAGCAAGAAGCTCGATGTGGGACTCGATCCTAGGACCCTGGGATTATAACCTGAGCTGAAGGCAGACACTTAACTGACTGAGTCACCCAGACATCCCTTTCTTAAATTTTATTTTTAATTTTATTTTAAAAGATTTTTTTTTTATTTGAGAGAGAGTACAAACAGGGGGAGCGGCAGGGAGAGGGAGAGGGAGAAGATGGAGCCCCTGATGTGGGCTGGATCCCAGGACCCTGAGATCATGACCCGAGCCAAAGGCAGACACTTAACCAACTTAGCCACCCAGGTGCCACTGGCGAATCCCTTTTTTTAAAGATTTTAGGTAATCTCTACACCCAGTGGTGGGGCTCAAACTCACAACCCCAAGATCAAAAATTGCTCTACAAACTAAGCCAGCCAGGCATCCCTGGTCTCCAGAAATTTGAGCATAATATGCCTCAGTTTTACTTTGTTTTTATTTATCCTGCTTTGCATTTGTAGTCTCTTGAATCCACAGATTATTATTTTTCTCCAAATTTGGAAACTTTCTGGCCATTATCTCTTCAGATACCCTCCCTCTCCTTACCAGGGCCTCCAATTACACATGGTTAGACTATTTGATATTGTCCTACAGGTCACTGAGGCTTTATTCATTTCTCTCAGCCATTTTTCTTTATATGCTTCAGTTTGGATAGTGTCCTTTATTATGTCATCAGATTTACTAATATTTTCTTCGTTAGTATCTAATCTACTATTAAGCCCTTCTGGGAAATTAGATACTGTATTTTTTCCTAAGGAACATGTTAGACTCACTAAATTAGGTCATAAAAAGGTATACGAGGTTTTCCAAATATTAAAAAAAGTAGTGTCATTAGATGTTTATCTTTTTTTAAGTTTATTAGTAATCTCTACACCTAATGTGGGGCTAGAGCTCACAACCTCAGATCAAGAGTCGCATGCTCCACAGACTAAGTCAGTCAGGGACCCCTCGATGTTTTAATTGTGTGACTTGAAGTATCACTGACCAAACAGCTTTTGACAGGATAATGTATTTCCCTTCTGTGTGTAGATATTTCCCCCTATATTAATTGAGGTTTTGATTGGGTTAAGGTTTTAATCTGATATAGTGCATGTGTATAGTTTTTTTTTTTCCTTTTTATAAATCTCGTTATGAAACTTCTCAGGAGAATTTCCAAAAGTGCTTATGGACCAACACAGAATCTAGATTTCCTGAGGGTATCTCTGGGCTAACTCTAGCAACTTGTCAAATGGATCATCTCCAGGGTGAAGTTTCAGGCAAACATTAAAGTCTGTATGTGTTGAGTAGCTGCCTAAGCCTATGCAGTAAGAGAGAAGAAGGGAGGACTACCCCTTATCCCAATCTCCAGCATATTAGAAACGACTCAAAGATGTGTGGACATTTATAAAGGCTAAGGAGGGCAGGCACTGGGGAAATAGACTGAACTCCTTGCAGATCCAGTTATATAAAGCTCAGACATTGTTTTAGTCACGATTTAGAGGCTATTTTTTCACATCCCCAATTAGGAATTTGAACACCCAAACAACATGTAATAATGTAATAACTACTAATTTGATCAGCTTTCCAATACCTATTTAGCTATATTGTTTCCCTCAACTCCAAGTCAGTACCTTGGCTCATATTTAAACTGGTCCTAAAAACTCAAAATTCCTCTGTATCTGCTAATGGATTCCTGAACTATTCTTTCCCAAAGCTTTTATTTCCAGGAATCATCAAAGTGAAGTACCCTTCTCCCCACCCCACCCCCGCCCCCATTCTTCTTATTAAGGACTTTCTAGCTGTCACCATCAGAGGGCGACTTTCAATAATTTCCTGTATCTAGGCTCCCTCTTGGGGTGTAATTCCAAATTGTTCCCAAATACCATTCCTTTCCTCTCACGTTAAATCTCTCTGGGACCTAGTCATTTTCCCAGATCTACCATCAAAAACACCTCCCAACCCTTCCCTAGCCTAGTCCCTAAATGTAAAAGCAGTTAGGTCCAGCTATAAAATCAAAGGAACATTCTTCTTTTCTTTTATAGAAGACCAGCTTGGACATTCCAGATCTGTCCTCCTCCTCCTTTCTTCATTCATCTGCTGATAGGTCCGGGGTGGCCTTCTGTCATTTCTAAAGCTAACATTCTCAAGACATAGTTCTCTCTTTATCTGAAACACCCAGTAGGTTGGCCCTACCTGCTGATCAGGACCCTTCCATCATTTCTGGTCCAGCTTGACTCCTAAATGGAGACATAGCAGAGGCAGGCTTCCTGGAGTGAATGTTCAGCCTTTGAGACGGTATTATTGTATTCTTGTAAGCAGGAGCCTCTTCCTCTTATCTAGTCATCTCGATACTGCTACGGTCTTCATAATGCAATCGGGTCATAACTAATGGATATATCAAGGCCAAACTGAGCACACAGAGCAGAGCATGGGTAGGTAAGAAAATCCCTCAGAGAGGCTGTGGAGACGCCTTATAAATCTCTTGATTCAGGTTCCACCCTGATATTTCCTTGCACCTAGTATTTCTTCTTTCTTTCTTTACTTTTTTAAGATTTTATTTATTTATTTGAGAGAGAGAGCAAGAGTGCGAATGAGCAGGGCGAGGGGGGTGGGGGGGAGGAGGGCAGAAGGAGAGGGAGAAGCAGGCTCTCCACTGAGCAGGGAGCCTGATAAGGGACTTGATCCAGGACCCCGGGATCACGACCCGAGCCAAAGGCAGACGCTTAACTGACTGAGCCACCCAGGCGTCCCTAGTATTTCTTCTTTAAAACAAGATTAGAAGGAAGAAAGTTTGGGATGGCTGTCGAGTACCACAAGCAATGTTTATAAATTAACCCCCAAAATCTCACATAGTCTACGTGGAACTTTTCAGTTGAGTCAGTCACTTTTTCAGTCAACAAATAGTTGCTGAGTGTCTACTGTGTACCAAGTATTGCTCTTCCAGGCACTAGGGATACAGCAGTGAACCAAGCATGCAAAATTCTTGCCACATTGGAGCATACATTCTCATGAAGGAGATGGATAATAAATGAACAAGTATATACATTCAGATAAATATAAGGGCTTTGAAGAATAATGAAGAGATAGAATATGACTGGGAGTGAGTACCTATTTGGTGTGGTTAACCAAGGTCTCTCCTCTAAGGGAACACTAGCCTAGAAAAATGAATGCAGTGAGGAAGAAAGTCATAGGAAGTTCATGAGGAAGAGTGTTCCAGAGAATGGAATTAACAGAAGCCCTGAAAGGGAAAGACTTAACATGTTCAAAGAATAGCAATAAGTCCAAGATGGCGAGAGTCGTTGACATGATGAAGAGACTAGCAGGAGATGAAGTTTGGGAGGGGCAGGGAGAATCACAGAGTCTTGTTGGCAAGAAGTTTGGATTTTATTTTAAGTGTAATAGGAAGTTTTTAAGTGGAAATTTCTGTGATCTTTTTTTTACATTTAAAAGATCTATCTATAGGAGCACCTGGGCCCTTCAGTTGGTTAAGCATTTGCCCTCAGCTTGGGTCATGATCTTGGGGTCCTGGGATTGAGCCCCACATCACATCGGGCTCCCTGCTCAGCGGGGAGTCTGCTTGTCCCTCTCCCTCTGCCCCTCCCCCTGCTCATGCTCTCTCTCTCTCAAATAAATAAATAAAATCTTAAAAAAAAAAAAGATCTATCTACAGAAATACATTTGCTTCTTTCTTTCCTCTTCTCCTGTGTGTCTTTTTCACTGTCTCTGGGATTAACTAAGTGTTCACGAGGACATAAGTGAAGCAGGCCCAGCTTGCAAACTCAGGGAAATGGAATACTTAGGCTGTAGCTCATGGATGCTTCCTAAGGGCCTGAGAAAGATCATTCTGAAGTCTTTCTTATAAAATGCCTAGGATTTCCTAAGGGAAGTGGAGCTGATCAGAGCTGCTGATGTGCAGTCTAATCTCTGCCTGATGTGTTGTTCACTCCCGAACATTACTTCTCTTTTATTCCCTCTTCCACAAAGAAGACTCATCTCCAAGAAAGCTTCAGTTTTGTTTAGGCAGCCCAAAGTGAACAGGATCAGAGCTTGGATCAGGGTGGTTGAAAAGCATTCAGATTTGGAATATATGTGGAACATGGAATCATATAGGATTTGAGGATGGGTAGATTGTGTGTGTCACTGAGGGAGTGAGAGGAAATCAGGATAACTTCAAAAGTTTTTTGCCTCAACGACAGAATGAATGGCAATGCCATTTACTGAGATAGGAAAGACTGAGGCAGAAATGAGTTTTTGAAGGGGAGGGAGAATCAAGACTCATTTTGAACCTATCAAGTCTGGGATGCCTGTTAGACATCCCAGAGCAGGTATAAACCACAATTACATATAGCTCCCAACCAGAATGTAAGCCCCCAGAGGACAGGGACTCTTGTCTGTTTTGTTCACTACTATATCCTCAGAAACTAGAATAGACCCTGGCACATAGCAGGTGTTCAATAAATATCTGCTCAATAAACAAATAAATATGAGTCTGTGGCAACAGATATTTATTATTTATTTATTTATTTATAATTATTTATTTTTATTATTATTTATTTTTATTTATTTATTATTTATTATTTTTAAGATTTATTTATTTTTTTATTTATTATTATTTATTTTTTAAGATTTTATTTATTTGACAGAGAGAGCACAAGCAGAGGGAGAGAGAGGGAGAAGCAGGCTTCCCGCCGAGCAGGGAGCCCAATGTGGGACTCGATCCCAGGACCCTGGGATCATGACCTGGGCCGAAGGCAGCCGCTTAACCGACTGAGCCACCCAGGCATCCCCAACAGATACCATTTATTGATACCTAAATTACTGAGAGAAATCAGGGTCCCAGGGACCTCTTTCTTTTATCAGAACTCAAATGCATCTCCAGTCACGGAACTTTTCCTGAGACCACCTTCTATCTCTTACTGTCTACCTTGTATATTTAAAGCTCTCAATTTTCTTCCCTTTGTTGTTTCTTCTGTGCTCCTTATATCCCTGACACTCTAGTGCTAAATTGAATGAAAGTTCCACGTAAGTTTGGGGTGCCTGGGTGGCTCAGTCAGTGAAGTGTCTGCCTTCAGCTCAGGTCATGATCCTGGGGTCCTGGGATGGAGCCCATGTTGGGCTCCCTGCTTGGCGGGGAGCCTGCTTCTCCCTCTCCCTCTACCTGTTGCTCTCCTTGCTTGTGCTCTCTCTCTGTCACATGAATAAATAAAATCTTAAAAAAAAAAAAAAAAGAAAGAAAAGAAAGTTCTGCATAGAGGGCGCCTGGGTGGCTCAGTCGATTAAGCGTCTTCCTCTGCCTTTGGCTCAGATCATGATCCTGGAGTCCTGGGATGGAGCCCACGTTGGGCTCCCTGCTTGACGGGGAGCCTGCTTCTCCCTCTCCCTCTGCTCCTTCTCTCTTGCTCACTCTCTCTCTCAAATAAATAAATGAGTAAATCTTAAAAAAAAACAAAACTCAAAATAGAGAGACAGCTTCTACTCTCTCTTGTGAGTAGATATCCCCATATTTTTAAAAAGCTTTTAAATTCCAGTATTGTTAACATACAACATTATATTAGTTTCAGGTATACAATATAGTGATTCAACAATTCTATACATTATTCAGAGCCCATCATGGTAAGTGTACCCTTTAATCCCCATCACCTGTTTTACCCATCCCCCCCCCGACCTTCCCTCTGGTAACCCTCAGTTTTTTCTCTTTAGTTAAGAATCTGTTTCTTGGTTTGTTTCTTTTTTTTCCCCTTTGTTCATTTGTTTTGTTTCTTAAATTCCACATATAAGCGCAATCATATGATATCTGTCTTTCTCTGACTGACTTATTTCGCTTAGCATTACATTCTCTAGCTCCATCCATGTTGTTGCAAATGGTGAGATTTCATTTTTTTAATGGCTGAATAATATTCCATTGTATATGTATACCACCTCTTCTTTATCCATTCATCAGTTGATGGACATTTGGCTGCTTCTGTAATTTGGCTATTGTAAATAATGCTGCAGTAAACATAGGGGTGCATATATCCTTTTGAATTAGTGTTTTTGTGTTCTTTGGGTAAATATCCAATAGTGCAATTACTGAGTCATAGGGCAGTTCTATTTTTAATTTTTTGAGGAACCTCCAAACTGTTTTCCACAGCGGCTGCACCAGTTTGTATTCCCACCAACAGTGCATGAGGGTTCCTTTTTTTTCACATCCTCACCACTGCTTGTTGTTTCTTGTGTTTTTGATATTAGCCATTCCAACAGGTGTGAGGTGATATCTCACTGTAGTTTTGATTTACATTTTCCTGGTGATGAGTGATGTTGAGCATCTTTTCATGGGTCTTTTGGCTATCTGGATGTCTTCTTTGGAGAAATGCCTTCTGCCCATTTTTAACTGGATTATTTGGTTTTGGGGTGTTGAGTTGTATCAGTTCTTTATATATTTTGGATACTAACCCTTTATCCCATATGTCATTTGCAAATATCTTCTCCCATTAGGTAGTCTTTTAGTTTTGTTGATTGTTTCCTTTGCTGTGCAGAGGCTTTATATTTTGATGTACTCCCAATAGTTTATTTTTGCTTCTCTTGCCCTTGCCTCAGGAGACATATATAGAAAGAAGTTACTGTGGCCGATGTCAGAGAAATTATTGCCTGGGCTTTCTTCTAGGATTTTTATGCTTTCAGGTCTCACATTTAGGTCTTTAATCCATTTTTAGTTTATTTTTGGGTATGGTGTAAGAAAGTGGTCCCGTTTCATTCTCTTGCATGTAGCTGTCCGGTTTTCCCAGCACCATTTGTTGAAGAGACAATTCTTGCCTCTTTTGTCTAAGATTAATTGACCATATAATCGTGGGTTTGTTTCTGGGCTTTCTATCCTGTTCCACTGATCTATTTTTGTGCCAGGACCACGCTGTGTAGATTACTACAGCTTTGTAGTATAACTTGGAATCTGGAATTGGGATACCTCCAGCTCTGTTTTTCTTTTTCAAGATTGCTTTGGCCATTTGGGGCCTTTTGCGGTTCCATACAGATTTTAGGATTATTTTTTCTAGTTCTGTAAAAAATACTATTGGTATTTTGATAGGGATTGCATTAAATCTGTAGATTGCTTTGGGTAGTATATTTTTAATAGATCTACACACAGGGTCGCCTGGGTGGCTCAGTCGTTAAGCGTCTGCCTTCGGCTCAGGTCATGATCCCAGGGTCCTGGGATCGAGCCCCGCATTGGCCTCCCTGCTCAGCGGGAGGCCTGCTTCTCCCTCTCCCTCTGCCTGCCGCTCTGCCTACTTGTGCTCTCTCTCTCTGTCAAATAAATAAATAGATAGATCAATAGATTGATCTACAAATAGATCTACAAAATTTCATGGCCTTGAATGCCCAGATTCCCAATTCCCAGCTCTTCCTTATATATCTCCATTTCTGGCAGTCTTTCTTAGCTCCCTATTTAAGCCAGAGTGGCTATTACTGCTGCTACATTCTCCTCCTCATAAAATTCATTAGCTCTGAAAATCATTTTCCATCCATTCATCTCTGAATAATGCTAGTTCTGTTCAGATTTGGTGTTGGTCAAAGCTGAGATGAATGAATTTATAAATCCCAGGCCCCCTCTGCCCACGGATGGAAGACGGGTTGCCAGGCAAAACGCCCTGCCCAGTCTCTAGTTTCTAGCAGGCTTTCCTTTTTGCTTTTGTGAGGAGATAAGTTTCTGGGCCCCCCCAGCCCCCTCCCAGACGCCCCCCATCTCCTGGTGTCTGCACCAATGTGGAACACTAACGTGGCAGTCGCAGGCTTCACTGCAGCCAGGCCCCTGTGGAAGTACTTGAGCTACTAAACATTCCTACAGGCAATTAATAAATTGCTCGTTGAATTAATAAATAATTCCTACAAGCAATTAATAAAAACATGCAAGAATCAGATGAGTTCAAAATACCAGAGGTTTTTTGTTGTTGTTGCTGGCTGGTTGGTTGGTTGGTTTGCTAGAGGCTAGTTTGGAGACCTATGGCTGGCATCTGAATATAAATTTGGCTTCCTAATACATCCCCGTGAACTGGAAAGACATACCTGGTCACTGATAAACACTGGGCGTCTCCTGACAAAGGAAGAGCCTCCCCGGATTATTTACCACATGTTGCTAGCAGGCTGTTTATAAAAGGAAGAGACAGGAATGGGATAAGCTACCCTTGCTCAGCCCTATCTGCTATTACTTTTTCTTAAAAAAAAATTATTTATTTGAGAGAGAGGGTGAGGGAGTGCGAGCGGTGGGGGGGGGGGCAGAGGGAGAAGCAGGGTCCCCGCTGAGCAGGGAGCCCAATGTGGGGCTCCATCCCAGGACCCCGAGATCATGACCTGAGCTGAAGGCAGCTGCTTAACCGACTGAGCCACCCAGGCACCCAGGCCACTACTTTTTCATTGTATAAGGAAAGAAGGGTGGATACTACCATAGCAATACTTTCAAAGGGGTAGATGTTTCTATTTTATTACCAATTCAAAATAGGAGGACAGGAAGACAGTGGTTCCGCAAAGAGCTTTTCCCTGCCTGGTGTCCTCACTCGCTGCTCTTTGCTCCTAAGGTCCCATCTTCCAGGATGCACTGTGTCACCCTGGCACCCCACCCTCACTACGCAGCTGTTACCCTGTCTGTGAGGCCTCCATCTGGCTGTGAAAAGTTGTGGAGGTGAAAGGATGAGGGACCCACTCTTAGGTCCTGTAAAAAGGGACAATCGACCTGAGTTTTGGTTGATATAGCCCCTATGTCTGAAAAAGAAGACCATCAGTGGAGAATGTGTGACATGTTCACATTGTCTTCTCTCAGACAGTCTCTGCTTGTTCCAGCAAATCCCGGCTCTGCCATGAACTCCAGCTTAGTAGGCTTTCTCCATCTAGATTTATCTGCCTTATAATCAGCAGCACTGGATTGTTTATTAAGCTTTGGCAACTTTTGTGAGTTTTAAAAATCCTTTCCTGTGCCTTCAAAAGTTGCAGTTTAGATGCTGGTGTAAGGTAGAGGTTCTCCCTTTTTCATGGTACTGTCTCTTTCCAAGATTTCCATGGCTATCTTTTCCTGGTTCTCCTCCAACCTCTGGCCACTCCTTTTCAGCGTTCTCTGTACATCTGCTCAGGATGCTTTTGCTTTGGTGTTTGTGTCGCCCAGGGCTCTGTCCTGTGTCTTAGTGTTTTCAGCTCATCATTTCTCCTGCTTGATCGCATCTACTCCCACGGTTTCCATTAGCACATGAACTTGAGGCTGTCTCCCAAATGGGTTACTCTATCCCAAACTGCTCTCTTGAGCTCCAGACCCATATTTTAAGCCATTTATTAGACAAAATCCTTACCTGTACCTCATATTCAACCAACCCAAACCAAAACTCATCATTTATCCCCCCCAAACCCACTCTACCTCCCTCATTTTCTAATTTAGTAAATTGCACCTCCATTCACTCAAAGATTCAAGCTAAAAATGTGACTATATCCAGCAGCCTGTGGTCAAGTCCTATTACTGTATCATCCTAATATCTTTCAGATGTCCCTCATTTATCCCTCTTCAGTGCTGCTAGCTGGCTTTAGAGCCTACATCGGTTTAGGTGGTTGTTTTTGTTGCAAATAACAGAAATGAACTCTGACTAATTTCAGAAGAAAAAGGATGGGGGAGGATATTTGAAAAGCTATCGGGAAAGCTCACAGAATTGAAGTCCTATGCTTCAGGGAGGACTGGATCTGCTGCAGTTCTGGGGACCTCAGTGGGTGGAGCTTAGCCCTTCTGCCTGGGACTCTGCATAAGACAACTCAGTTATAATCATCCTTATCTCTCTGTGTCTTTTTTTTTTTTTAATTTTATTTATTTATTTGACAGAGAGAGAGAGACAGAGCCCAAGCAGGGGGAGTGTGAGAGGGAGAAGCAGGCTCCCCGCTGAGCAGGGAGCCCGATGCGGGGCTCGATCCCAGGACTCTGGGATCATGACCTGAGCTGAAGGCAGACACTTAACCCACTGAGCCACTCAGGTGCCCCCATCTCTCTATGTCTTTATCAAACTCTCAGATTCCTAGTAAAGAGAATCTAGTTGGCCATCTTTGGATAAGTCATCCAGGGCTAGGAGACAAGAGGTGAGTAGCACAAATTTGTGACTCTTAACAATTTTTCACTCCTTCCTTAGTACCATAGCCTTCTCAAAGGCCTGTCTTTCTAATCTATGGTTCACACTGCCACCATTTTCATATTTCTAAAATATATGTCGTTTAACATATCTCCTGACTTAAAATCCCTCAATAGCTCTTTATTACTCATAGAATAACCTACAAGCTTCTATCAGGGACTACACTCTAGGATTTGGACCCTGGCTTCCTCCCCAGTTTCATCTCCTGCTACGTTTCTGTTAAATCTTATGTTCTAGGCATAAGCTATTTGCAGTTCCCCTATACAAGCCATGCTTTGTTCTATTCTCATGGTTTTGCTTGTGTTGCTGCCTGTTTCTCAAATGCCCATTTTCTCTTCTCTTTACATGTTTAACTCACACTCACCTTTCTAGGCTCAGTTTAGATGTTAGTTCCAAATGTCCCAGGGTTTAGTGCTCTTCCTCTTTGATCCGACAGCATCTGAACAAATCTCTGATATAGGCATTGCAATCTGTTACATTGAACTCTTTTTTTTTTTGTCTCTCTTCCTGGCTAAACTGTGAGGTCCTTGAAGTCAAGGTCTATATCTGATCTGTGTTTGGTTCCCATTGCCTAAGCCGGTGCTTAACATATCATAAATGGCCAATAAATATATTGAAATAAACAAATGCTGATTTTTGAATCCCTTATATACAAAGCACTGTGGGGGGAACAAATGTATATAAAATTCACATATCACTTTTTTTTTTAAAGATTTTATTTATTTATTTGTCAGAGAGAGCACAAGCAGGGTGAGTGGCAGGCAGAGAGAGAAGAAGGCTCCCCGCTGAGCAAGGAACCCGATGTGGGACTTGATCCCAGGACTCTGGGATCATGACCTGAGCCAAAGGCAGCTACTTAACTGACTGAGCCACCCAGGTGCCCCCACATATCACTTTCAAGATGTTTACTGCCTAGGAAGCAAACAGCATCTGCACAGAAGGAATGTACAAGCTACTATAGAATTGTACACACACACACACACACACACACACACACACACGCCTGCAGGCTAGAATTGGGATTGGATTATCTGGAAAGTGTTCTCTGAAGAGGACACACCTCAGTAGTAACATAAAGAAAGAAGAGGATTCAAATGGTTTGAAGAGGTGGGGAGAGGGTTTTAAGTATGGGGAATAAGAGAGAAAGTGCACTGTATTTGAGGAATAGGGTGAAAACATTGGTTAAAGTAGAGGTTGATTAAAATATGGTGACAATGTCAGGGTGTGTATAGGGAAGTCATAGGTTAGAAAAACAAATTGGAGCAGATCTTGTTTATCTTTGTGCTGACTCCAACATAGAACACCCCAGCATTCTAGATTGCCCGTTCATCACAAATTCCTGTGTCTTCTCCAGAATCAAGAAAATAATAAGACACTTTCAAAATGGAAAGTTTCGGTGCCAAGGAATCTCCCTTTCCTCAATGAAATAGGGTTTCCTGATGTCCTTTAAGGTATTGTACACCAGATCTTTCTCTTTTTGTTTCGGATGTGGTTTTTGTGTTTGTGTGATTTTGTTTTTTCCACCCTGGGTGGCAAAAAGGTAGCCCAAGATTTGTACCTCCCAGTTTGATGGCTTCTATTTATTGTAGTTTCAATATACACATGAATTGGACTCACGATTCCAGTAAACTAAAGGTGAGAAAAGGCTGAAAAGCTCATTAATCTACTCCCCTTGAGGGAATTTTCAGAGTTTAGCTCAGTCTAGTCATAAACTCTAGACAATTGTCTTTAGGGTTTATGTCTAGACAATCAAACTAGATATAAACCTTAAACAATCACTTATTGGCACTGTCAACACTAACACAATCTTTCCTCCAAACCCGCAGGCTTTATAGGAGCTTGGGCTGATAGGTCTATCAAAGTTCTACTTAATTGCCAAGACCCCCATAATTCGATCCCATCCTACCTATATCCACTTTTATGTCTTACTACCTAGAACAACAACAACAAATACCTTCTAGGTAGGTGACTTCACACACCATCTTACAGGGTCATGGCTCAAGCTCCACATCTTTTAGGAAATGTCCCTCCAAGCCTCACTGACCTCTCTTCTCTAAATGGTGGCTTGTACATCATCAACTTTTAGCTTCCATTTTAAATTGTCTATATATAAAAAAAAAATGTAGCAATTCCTTGCCACCCTCTCCCCACATCCACATATACACACACTTTCCCTAGCTTCACAGGCCTAACATATGGGAGCATGGTTGTATTGAAAGGGGAGATAAATGAAAGCACCGTTGTTCTCCAACTTTCTCCCATGACTGACCCATGAGTCAATTTTATTTCAGGTCTTAATGTAGGGAAATCTTACCACTGTCTAAAGGAATTAGAATATTATCTTTAAATCATTTGGTTAACTCTTTTCATTTTTACAAGGCCCCAGAGATGAAATGACTTCCCTAATATATTAGCATGTAGTTGCCATTCTTGTTTCAAATTTAATGGTCACTTCCTCTCCCCCCACCCCTTCCACCCCACCATTTACCACCTAAGTTCTTGAGGACAAAGGTCATCATGTCTAGTGCATATTCTGCATTCACAACAACACCTACCAGTCTTCTCTTTCTCCCACACAGGATCAAGAACGGGGCTGGGCACATGGTGTGCACTAAGGAAGGAATGGATTGAATTGAGCCCCTGCAGAACGTGGACTCTTTGGAGGCATTGAATTTGGCCTCTGGGTGAATACTTACCTCGGATTGGCCCACTTAGCAGTGAACAGCAATGGGCCAAAAGGGACATACCAAGTGTGTAGTTTTGTTTGCCCCACTAAGTTATGAATACCATTTTATACAAACGTATGTTGTAGTATGGCCATACCACCCTGAACGCACCCGATCTCGTCTGATCTCGGAAGCTAAGCAGGGTCGGGCCTGGTTAGTTGGATGGGAGCCCATATCACTTTGAACAGGTCTAGCCTCAGAGTAGACTCTCATTAAAAATGTTCTAATTGACTGACTGTCCTCAGGCCAAAACCCAGATCTTGGTGTGTGTTTCATGCAGCAACTAGAGTAGCATTATCAAAAGGAAAGCTCCAGACTGTCCTTGTCGACACTGCTGGACTGAAGGAACATTTTTTCCCACAGCTCTATGCCTTAAATTGGCCTTAAAAAAGAGTATCTGGGATCCTGTGCTCTCTTTGAAATAATAAAGAAGCATTTTGAAAAGTGCTATAATAAAGATTATAGTATATTATTATGAGATAGCTTAAGGTAATAGGACACATCAAAAGGGTACCAACTTTAAGATGTTAACTGGGGATGAACTTATTTTGGTCTACCCCCAATGTGTCACCTGATCCCCTTGAGACTATTTTTTAAGACCTCTGGCGTGAGTTAATGATGAAGTTCGTAGGCAGCAACAGATGGAAGTGAGCCATGCTTGGATGGGACTTGATACTGGATTCGGGATGATTTGTACCACCCTACAGCTGTTGACTTGCCAACTACATATCTTGGCTATTTCTACTTTTCTTAGTTTGGTCCTTGCACTGCCACCCTCATTTTTTAGAGGAGAGAGGTCTACTTCAAGTAGTCCCAGGCTCCTACTTTAATGTAAGCTAGGTGAATACCTAAATAGGAACTATCTCCAAGGAGGAAGCAGGCCATTTCTTTTAATCATTAACCCAATCTTATGGATGAGCATCTTTCACTATGTTTAGGCACTACATGGGTTTAGTAGAATTAGTCAAGGAATCTAAAATACTTTCTTACTAAATATTGTAACGTCTGTCTCCCTCTTTTCTCCAAAAGGAACTGGTATCTGGGTAGGGGATCAAAAAGTAAGAGAAAGAACAGAGTATGAGGATATTTGCCATTGATGATTTTATCATCTTAGTTCTAGATAGAGAAACCTAGATATGGTTAGGTACAAGAGGGAGCCAGTAATCCAAGCATGGTCATTAAGAATTGGAAATTTGTGCTCATGTCATCAGCATATATACTAAAATTAGAATGATAGAAGATTAGCATGGTACCTGCATAAAGATGACATGCAAATTTGTGAAGTGTATTCAGTTGTGAACTCCCACTAATAATATCCCTCTCATGGAATCAGTTATTGGCAAAGGTAGAGTCATTTCCCTGCAGAGAAGAGTAGGCAGGTAGGCATTCAAAATAGTAGGTGGTCTTTAAGGATACTTTTCAAACTGAAGTTTTGTTTTCCCCCAACATGCAGGCTGGATAATGAATCCTATTCTTTACTCTACGTATATATTCAATTAGTGATCCCCCAAATTGGGCTCTTCTAAGTCAGGCTCCCAAACTTCATTGAGGGAGATTGAGAACACGCCAAAGACCAGGCCTCAGAGTAAGAAAATACAATTGGATATTCTGCTTCTTTTTTAGGTTTCAACAAAGCAAATCAAACATTCCAGGAACCAGCTCAGTTAAACTTGAGAAAGGAATAGTGATTGATAATGATGAGGTAAGAAAGAGCATTAGAAGAAAGAGAATACTTTATTTTATTTTTTATTTTTTTAAAATTATTTATTTATTTGACAGAGAGAGACACAGCGAGAGAGGGAACACAAGCAGGGGGAGTGGGAGAGGGAGAACAGGCTCTCTGCAGAGCAGGGAGCCCGATGTGGGACTCGATCCCAGGACCCCAGGACCATGACCTAGGCTGAAGGCAGACGCTTAACGACTGAGCCACCCAGGCGCCCCAGAATACTTTATTTTTCTTTTAAAGATTTTATCTATTTATTTGACAGAGACACAGCAAGAGAGGGAACACAAGCAGGGGAATTGGGAGAGGGAGAAGCAGGCTCCCTGCTTAGCAGGGAGCCCCCAATGCGGGGCTCCATCTCAGGACCCTGGGATCATGACCTGAGCCAAAGGCAGAAGCTTAAAGACTGAGCCACCCAGGCACCCCAAGTTAGAGTACTTTATAAGCTGGGTTCTCAAACTTCCTGTTGAAAAGCAAAAAGGGGTTAAGATTTATATAGAGAGCAAGGTTAATTTATCCTAATTTTATGAAAGGGAAACAGAGACTTAGAAAAGAGACAGGAACATATCAGCAACAAATCAGGGCTAGAAGCCAGGGACCATAAACTTATCTTAGAAACCCGATGTAGCTAGACTTTATGCTCCTCCCTACCAGCCCCCTCTCAAAAAAACAAAACAAAAACAAAAACCTACAAAAGTTTTCACATCTTTCTCTCAAAATTTTCTGAGACTTCTATGATTCTGAATATATACATCCTATCTGTGAAGCAGATTGTTCATAATATATCTTTGTTTTGAACAAAGGGACTTCAGTTTTCCAAAAAGATAATAAAATTAAATCATTGCATCTTTGGATTTATCTCTTCCCATTGTTCCTCGTGGAATGCATGGCATGGCTCGGATAGTCGTCCTGGTCTGTCCCCTGTCCCCCCAGCCCCTGGCATTTTCCTCCCCTCATGGCACAGTTCTGTCCCACCCTTACTTCTTCCCTCTTTTCCATTCACATTCATGCTTTTCTCACCTTTCAATGCACGTTCCCATCCCTCTGCACCCCATCTTACCATATCACCTCCTTGCGGGCATGGCAATCTTTGGAAATGCTGATCCAAACACAGGATTGTGCCTGCTCCTCTTTTTCTGATTTCTGATTATGCCGAGCCCAAAGGCGGTAACTCAGAGCTTTTCCCTCCTTGTGTCCTCATCCCTTTGACTCATCTCTGGGTGACCTACAGCTGAGCTAGAGGCTAGGTAACAACACCGGGGTCAGGAAAGGAGAGGCAGGAGGCCCAACAACTGTACAACCAAGACACGACACTCTATCCGTCTGCCAATCACCAGCACGTCCACCAGTGGAAAAATGCAAAGTGGTGGACAGGAGTATTACTGACATTCAGTTATTTTTGGTCAACATTTCTGGAAGAATCACGTACTGTAGAAATATTAAAAAAACAAAACAAAACAAAATGCACCATTGTTTCTTCCTTCCTCCATATGTCTGCCTCCATCTCGGCAGGCAATGGTCCCTGGGGCTCCCGTCCACTACGACCCTTAGGTGATTGCCCTTTTACGACTTGCTTTTCTCCTCAGAGGGTGTCCTCCATGTTGATTTTCACCTGATTTCTTATAGAAATGGAAAGGGCAGAAGGAAGAGTTCTGATGCCTTGGAGTGATTTGTCCTCGTCTGAACTTTGATGCCGCCGTTACCTACTTCCCCTCATAGCTTTACCTGCCATCCATAAAGTGGGTCCACATGTCCATGTACAAGCTTCCCTGTTGGGATGCCTCAGAACCTAGCTCTCTTTGCTGTGGTCCGCATTCCAGAATCCCAGGGTACAAACCTTGAAGCACGGTGTTGTCCTCACTTAGTTTAAATGAGAGACCAGTTTTTAGTCAGATGGAGTGGAGGTGAGGAATGGAATATTGTGTAGGCTTGGTGCAACTTGAAACCACTGATTTCAGTTATTGTCTCTAGATTTGTGATACAGTCGGGCAATCAAAATTTGTTCTGAAGAACCTTCAGCATTACACGGTCCATCCGAATTTGGTAGGTGGATTCATCCCCCCAAGGTCCCTAAGAGTAAGGTCCAGGAGTAGTGCCACCAGCTTCTGTGACTGCACAGGCTTGTAGCACAGGGAAGCAGAGCTGTCCTGGGACACTTACACCAGGGGCAGTGCTGAGTATGGTGACGGTGAGGAACAAGGGAGGAACTGGGAAGAAGGTGGTCCCTGCGGCTGATTTTTTTGGTATTTTTTTAGAGAGAGTTCGCAAGCATGCGCACGCAGAGGTGGGGTGGGAGTGGAGGGGCAGAGGGAGAGGGAGAGAGGGAATCCCAAGCAGGCTCCACACCTAGCATGGAGCCCGCTGCAGGGCTCAGTCTCACTACCCTGAGATCATGACCTGAGCCAAAATCAAGAGTTGGACACCCAACCGACTGAGCCACCCAGGTGCCCTGCAGCTGATTTATTTTTAAGTTGAGAAAACCTATTTCTAATCAGAGGTACTCTATTTTCTCCCTCTCTAATCCTCTGCCTCCTTCCTATAGACAGAAAAGCAAATTTAGTGGGACAGCCCCTTTTCCCACCACATCTTAAATGACATGTTGTCTTTTGTGACTTCTTTTCCTTTATAAGGTTGTGCTTATTAGGCACATTAATGTGGTTGTGCCTGTGGAGAAATGTTGGTGGGTGGGAAGATGCAGACAGGTGCTGTGTTGGGCTCCCTGAACAAGGAAGGAGCTTTGGTCTCTGGCAATTTCTCCCTTTGCCTCAGAGAGAGTTGTAGAGAAGGCCATTTAGGCTTAACATGGAAACTTCTGTTTGCCCCATCGTGTTGGGCGAGATGTGACGCTTTTTCAGAAGAACTAAGTCATCTTGCTCCTTTTATGTGGAAACTTTTCCAACTCATTTCCTCACCCCTTAGACTATTTGTGGGGACTGCTCTGAGAGCAGAAAGGGATGGGGAGGTTCAGATATTTTCTGTAAAACAAATTTCAGAGCAGATTTGTCCAGCCTATGTACAGCCTCTGTCCCTCCCCTAGCCAATTGATTTGTTAATTTTGTCTTGATCTAATCCCTTTGTCTCTCTGGAAACCTCTGTGTTGCTCAGGCCCAGTACTATGAGCCTTTGAAGCCCACAGCCCTGCAGAAATTCCTGGCTCGAAACAGGAAAATCAGAAGCTTCATGTTAAAAGTAGCAGAGTACGATCAGGATAAGACCTTACTGATTATGACCAACAACCCACTTCCCTGCCCAACTGACCAGCAAGGAAAGGACATGGCCCCAAAATACTTTTCCAAGGAGTTGCTACTCAAGGTAATGACACATGGGGAAGCATCCTGGCATCCTGAGGAAGGACCCCCAGGAACTGGGAGCTAGCTTGAAGAAGGGAGTTAAATTAACAGGGAAGATGGTATTCAGGAGCCAGCTTCTTCCTTCTTTCTCCTTGCTATGTACTTCACACATACACACACACAGACACACAGACACACACACACACACACAATCTGGAGAGCCTGAGAAAGGCTCAGAATTGCACAAGCTTGTGCCATGAAACTTCATCGCATGGTCCTAATTAGAAATTGTTCCTCCTTGGCCAAAGACATTTAGTTTGTAATTAACCAAAGGTAAAATAGCCACTGGCTTTCTAGTTGAGTATAAAGCAGTAAAGGATAAATCAGGAAATGAAGAATGAGGAACAGAAATAACTAATGGGAAATGAGTAAAGGGTTATTATGCTTTACACCCACTGCTTTTGGGTGTCAGGAGAAGTGGAGAGGAACAGAGCAGAGAATTTACTATCATGGCAGCCAGACATTTGGGACTTGATTCTACACTATAGAAGTTCATGTTCAATCCAATAAACAATTGCTGAACATACACTAAACAAAGAACTAAAATATAAAGATGCTTTCAGAATAGTTTCTATCTGGAAGGAACTTGGAGTCTAATAGGAGACACTGCTCAATACATGAGAAATATACAAGTTATTATAATATACCAGGATATATGGATAATAAGAGAATATGTGAGATACAGAACTAAAGTAGAATAGAGCTCTGTATCTTTGTTGGTGGAAAGGGAGTCATCAGGGAGGTTTTACAGAGGAGGAATCCCCTGACAAAAGAATGGGAGAATATCCCCATCAGAGGAAAAGGCAGAGGCATGAAGACCCGTGAAAGTGAGGCACATTTACGGAGATGTAAAAGAGTAAATGGGGGGGACATAAAAGGTATAATCAAATTGGCATTTTAGAAAGACTGTTTTTGGAGGTTGGGAGAAAGATGTGTTCGCTGTGGAAGAGATACAAATCAGAAAGATTAGTTGCGATGTTACTACAACAGTCAAGGTGAGAGATGCTGAAGAATTGGACTAAATGGCAGAGGAAGTGAAGAAAATAAATTTGAAAGATATTTAGGAATCAGGATCTAAAAAAGATCTTGACAGCCTTAAGAGCAGGCCTAATACGACCAGAAGAAATTGAATGAAGCGAAAGTGCAAACAAAAGAATCTAATTATCACAGAAATTACCCAAGACAGACCCTTGTGATACAATGTGGTGAATTTGAGGTTCGTGCTTCCTTAGGTCCTAGATGAATGGCAGTAAAACTTCCTCTCCAAATGGAGGGTAAAATGCTAATACGCGGTGATACATGCTGAACATGAGTTTGTTAACGAATTCATTGCCTATGTTCTCTTGGGTCTCAGAATTTGTGCCCCTTGAGCATAAACTCCGTGGTCAGTTCTCAGTGGTTATGGGTAATGTACACTGAGAGAGGAATGAATGCTGGGCTAGGATTGTCCTACTCAAGGTAGAGAAGGAAATACAAGACTATCGTGTAGCTTGATGTAAGAAGAACATTCTTCCAACAGCTGGTACTATATGAGCCTTCCAAATCACTTGCAGGACCTGATCACATTCATGAGCAAATTGTGCTACCAGCCAAATTGTAGTAATAGAGTTAAGGCACTGATTGTCAAAGACTGACACCATGGTAATTCTACAGGCTCTCTGGAACAAGTGCCCAATATCTAGAACGCTTCTTTCATATTTACGCTGCAACCCCCCTTTCCCTTGCTAGACAAATGTGACAGTATTTAGTGAGCCTAAGATCGTATACAAAAGAAGCATTCTTTTGCTATGCGCAGGCATGGGTATAAGAAAAGGGTGGGTTCCAGCAGGCAAATCGAAGATCGGAGCAAGCATGTCTGTCACAGGGATGGCTAATCTCACAGCCTCTTCTAAGTGAAATGGCCCTACCACCACCCATGAAGAAAAGGATGCCTTAAAGTCTTTGATTCTACGACCTTTAGTAATGGTGAAATGATAATCTCACAAAACATCCCATTTCATGACCTTTCCACTGCAGACCTGGGACCTGAGGGGGACACCAGACCCAGTGAAGCAAAATTCATAGGCTGATCAGTGACCCATGGTACAGATTGGTATCCTGAAATGAAAACAAAAAAACCCCCAAAAGCCAAAACCAAACCCTCACCAAAGTCAACCAACCTATCAACAGCCAAAAATCCCCAGATTGATCAGATTCCTGCTTCCAGGCACCTGAGTTGGGAAAGGGGAAGATGAAGGCAGTGGGAATGAAAGCTGAAAGGACAGGTAGAGAGAAGCCATTAAAAAAAAAAAAAATTAAACCAGGAGGAAGAGGGGAGTATAGGGACCATGAAATCAGAGGAGGGGCAGGATAAAGTTCTAGAGAAGTAGAAATGAATTAGCGGAAGCTCCAGGTAGAAGAAATATACAGAATAAAGGTAGGGAGTAGACACGGTAGAGAGAGAGAAGGAAGCTGACAGGGAGAAAGTAGGAGACAAGCTAATGATAGGGCACCAGAGATGAGATACACCAACTCATGCCGTGGTAGTCCTTAGCTAGTGCTGTCCTGAATCCCAAATACTTTTCCACTCCTGTTTTTCTGCCATGAGGTCTAGCTCTGGTAACGTTTCTGCTCTTTTTGCGGCCAGACTCTTAGCTCCTAGGCACATGTGCTCTTAGAGTAAAACCTCTATTTGTTGAGGTAACTTGAACAGAAGTTCCTCAAAACTGGAAAAGCTTAAAGAGAACGAGTACAGAATTTAAAAGACATGGTTCAACAGGAAGTATTTTTTTTTTAAGAGGCTTTAAAATTCTGTGAGAATCAGCTCAGTATGTGTCATTTAATCAGTCTGGTCATTCATTTAGTCTTTCATTGATTCAACAAGTATTTATTGAGCACCTAACTTTGTGCCAGACACTGTTATGGGTAGTAGGGATAGATCAGTGACTACACCAAAGTCCACCAGAATGAAGTTTAATTCTAGTGAGGCCGACAGACCGTAAGTAAGCAAACAATCACACAGATACTGTAGAATGTGGTAAGTGCCATGACAAAGCAAGATAAGGGAATGGAGCACGATGGGTGTGAGGGGCAATTTTAGATAGCGTAGTTAAACGAGACTCTCAGAAGAGGTGATGACATTTGAATAGAGACTTTAACAGGGTGATGGGATGTGTCCTGCTGTTGCTAGCATATTGTTTTCATTTCAGATTGCCATACATTAGGAAGAATATAAACAGTAGCTTTCTCAAATGAGTTACAGGAAAAATCAGGAGGATAGAGAGCCCAAAGCCAGATCACAAGAAGAAAAGTTCAAAATAGGGGCAATGTTGAGCCTAAGAGAGGAGAACGAGCTTAGAAGGCACGTGATGGATCTCTTCAAATTCTTTAAGGACTGCGGGAGAGACACTAGATTTGTTCTGTTTGGGCTATCGGGTAGAAGTTGTGGGGGGGGACAGCCAACAGCTGAGCAAAGAGGAAATACGTTGCGTTTTTAGGTACAGGAAGATTGGTCACTTGATAGTAATATTGTGGAGGGGATAAGAGAGTCAGATGAATGGTTAGACTGGGTGACCTTTAAGATCTTTCCTTAAAGTCTTTGATTCTATGACCTTTAGTAATGGTGAAATGATAATCTCACAAAACATCCCATTTCATGACCTTTCCACTGCAGACAGAGAATGGAATGTGAATGAGGCAGTCATCTTTGAGAAAAGAAGGTAGCGTCCCATGGATTTCTTTCCCAATTTATTACCAAGTGCTCAGTTTCCTAAGTGATTCACTAACTGAATCCTTCTCAAAACTGGGTAAAGTCCTCTACCATTCACTTCAAAGGGCCACTGGACAAGTCCAATCAATGACTTAAGACACTGACCAAGCTTTGGACATGTCATCTGGCAACAAAACAAATGGGTTCAGAGTTCCCACCCCTCACCTCTCATCTGCAGTTTAGCGTTCTGTGGTTTCAGTTACCCACAGTCAACCTGGGGGCCAGAAGCAGATGATCCTCCTTCAGGAGCAGCCTAACGCTAAGTCACGATGCCTAGGTCACTCACCTCCCTGCATCTCATCATGTGGGCATTTTATCATCTCACATCAGCACAAGAAGAAAAAGGGTCAGGGCAGTACATTATTTCAAGTGAGAAAGAGACCACATTCACATAACTTTTCTTACAATGTCATTATTCTATTTTATTGGTTGTTGTTGTTATTCTCTTACTGTGCCTAATTTATAAATTAAACTTTATCATAGGTATGTACGTATAGGAAAAAATATAGTGTGTATCTAGGGCTCGGTACTATTCATGATTTCAGGCATCCACTGGGGGTGTTAGAATGTATCTCCTATGGATAAGAGGGGTCAACTCTAGTAGCCCACTCAGGGAACTGCTTCCTTTTCTTTTGATTTCAGTCCGCTCTTCCCTCTCTGACAGGTTTTGTTGCATCATTTTAGAGGAACTGAAGTTTAGTCCAGGAAATTAGTTCAGTCGCAAGGGCTCAGCTTACTCCCTCACTTACTCTTCTTTCCTCTGCTGCAGGAAAGTTATCGGCACAAACCCCCTGAGAACTTCTGCCTACCCCTGATGTCTCAGAAAAAAAAGTTAAGGTCTGGGCTGAAACCAACCTTTCCTATGACCCTGTTGGAGGATCCTACATCCAAGCGAGAACAGTGGTTTAGGTGAAGTCCCGGCTCTTGTACTCATTTTCTTCCTATCATTTCCTTATTCATGTTACTATCTCTTTTCATCACAATTTAACAAAAGCTTTTTGATTGTAGGAAATATACATAACTGCATAATAATAAGACAGCTTTCCTACATGACCCCCAGCCTCATTTATACCCTAATGAAAAGAAACAATAATGCAAAACTAAGGTTTTTCCACTGAGAATGATTTTCAAGAGTGAAAAGAGTACTCAAAGATCTATGAGAGGAAATAGAACAACATTGTCTCTCAGTGCATGTGAAGGGCCGTAGCTTAAGAACAATGTACTATTAGATTTCATTTGAAACTAGTTATAGGAGCAGCCCCCATCTAATGTGGGGAGGAGAGAAGAGATTTTATATTGTTTTTATTTTTTAGATTTTTAAAATTTTTATTTTTTAAAGATTTTATTTATTTATTTGACAGAGAGAGCCAGAGAGCACAATTGGGGTTGGGGTGGGGGAATGGCAGAGGGAGGGGGAGAAGCAGGCTCCCTGCTGAACAGAGAGCCCAACATGGGGCTGGATCCCAGGACCCTGGGATCATGACCTGAGTCGAAGGCAGATGCTTAACTGACTGAGCCACCTATGTGCCTGAGAAGAGATTTGAGAGTTCCTTCACAGATTTACAATGCTAGGTTCTAGAAGCATCCCTTCCACTAAGCAATACTCCCACTCCATACCAATGAGCACTCTCTGGTGACTGTCCTTTCTTCTCCCCCAGAAGTAGAGTGTAGTGACTGGTTCCATTAACCCCCTGGCCTAGGATCTACTAAATGAGCTTGCTTTCTTAAGGTTTTCCACCAACAATGATTTCAAGAGTGAAGGGAAGTATTTAAAGGTCTATGCTTTGAGGAAACAGAAAAAAATGTACCCCCAGCTCAACTTTGCTTCAGTCTGTAAAAGAGATATGAGGAAAGATGGTAAGTTTCTTTCTTTTAAAGCAAAGGCTTACAGATCTGAGATGTGGGCAAGAGGGACAACCTTTTGGGGGCAAGAGATAAGGACAAATCAACATTTCTTATGGAGGTTCTGGAGACTGTTTTTCCTTGTAGCCTGGAAGCTAAGAACTGTTAAGAGGCCTGACTGATACTAGGCTTTGGACTCTGTTAAACCCTCAAATTTCGTTTCTTTTATTTTTAACCCTCAAATTTCAATAAAGCTCTAGGATAGTGTTTCCCAAACTACTCACCTACCGCTTTAATAGTTTGGGCCATATTGATGTATTATTTGCCTTGTTATTTATATAATGTTTTTCTTTAAAAGTTTTTTGTTGTTCCTTTCTTAATACTATATCATATGATATACTAGTTACATGTTTTTTTCTGACATACATTTAGTCAAATCTATAGTAATTAAAATTTAAAATATTTATGTATCACCCAAATCTGCCTTGTATTATGCACGTCACACTTTGTGGAAAACTGTTCTAGAAGGACCAAAGGATAAGTCTGTGGGTTTCAGAAGTTCATGAGTTTCTTTGGGGTCGAGGCAGGACATGGTGTGGAAGGGGTTTGGGATAAGGTTTTATGGAAGAGAATGCAGTGACAATTCTCCCCACACATTATCATTCATTTAACACTGATGGGACAACTATAAGTGTTGAGCACTTATCAAGCACCAAGACTGTTTTTTTTTCCCCCCAGCCCTGGAATAATAAGTAGGGATATTTATTTCCTTCAAGGGAAATTCCACCCCTCCACCGAGGCAAGTTTTGAGCTTTATAAGCAAGATAAGATGAACATAAGTTAATAGCACATTTAGTAAAGCTGGAGTTAAATCTTAAATGACTATATGTAGGATATCAGCAGTTTGGTTTAAGTCAATATTGGGGGAAAGAATTTCTCTAGAATCTAGAATCTAATCTAGATTAGAATTTCTCTAATTTTTCAAGGGCATGAACCTTTAAGGATCTACCCAATTTATATTTCTAAACAGAACACTTAATATCTCAGTCTATAGCAATTAGTAGATTTTTGGTGACTTTACAGTTTCTCCCAAGAAAAGTGAGTACCTACTTACTTTACTTACGCATCTAAAGGGCCCCTTGTGATGCTTTCCCTAAACAAAGACAGTTTGGGGTGGGGGACTGTGAAGTTGAAACAATGTCTCCGCTTCAAGTAAGAGAGACTGCTAGCAAACCCTCCTTCTGCCAATAGCCAGTCACGTTCCATGTTTGCCAGGCATCCAAATAAAGAAAGATTACGTAGAAAATGGTTTGGTTGGGGGCCATAATTGGATGGGGGCTGATTAGGAGGCTGTCCAAGAGATGGATGATAGGGCCAGAATGAAGGTGATAGCAGTAGGAATAAGGAAACAGATCCAAGGGATATTTACAAGACATACTGCATCAAAAAAGTGCGAGGGATGGAAGCAAAAAGAGCCCGGGATGGAAGCTTCCAAGGACAGGCAGAGGTTGAAAGAGAATCTGGATAAAGTGAGGACACTGAAGCCAAAGGTAGAAACAGTTTCTTAGGTACACTCTCAGACAGGAGAACGGAAAACCACATGCAACTTGAGGAAAAGGCTCAGAGGAATATGAATATACAAGTGAATGCATCTTATTAAGAGTTATCTAAGTGTCAGTATGGTTGCAGGTGCAATCATTTGAAAGGGGTGGGATGAAACAGGGAAGACTCCAAACTGGCAGTGTCTTAAACTGGGTTTTGATGAAGGGAAGGGATCCAGAACTATAAAGAAGGTTGGGCATGGTAGTCCGTGGTCCAAAATTTACCCTCTTGCTAAGAGTAAAGACCAGCTTCCTGGTCTCTCCAAGTGGGTCTCTTTCCTGCCTCACACTGAGTGTCCTTTTAGATCCTCTGGAAATCCACATTTACCAAGGTGCCCTGTGCTTTGTTGCAGTCGCCAAGTCAGGGAGTGACCTGCCGACTTCCAAGCTGATGTGGGAACCACTAACCCTTTCGTCGCTCCTGGAAGAGAAACTCACCAGAACTGTGCCAGGGGAGAGCACCTTCCGCAATGGAAGGGCCCAGCAGTGGGTTATAAAAAACGCCACAGTCGTCAAGTGAAAACAAACCCTCCAGGCTTCCCCGCCTCGGTCTCCAGAGACTAAGGGGTCTACAGAAGTCACCATCCAGGGCGTGTCAACCAAATAAAATCGCATTCTGCCCGCTCCGGGCTTGGGCTGCCCGGTCGCTGGCAGGGTTGGCCAGGGCCAGCCCCCGTCTCCGACCTGTCGCTGCAGGGGCCGGGGGGCCGGGACGCAGCCCCGGGGCCCCAGCGCCTGGCCCCGCCTCCGCCCGGCTAGGGGAGGAGGAGAGGGCGTGGCCGCGTCCCTAGGGGACCAGAGCGGCCGCGGCAGCCGGGGGAGGGCGGGCCTTCTCCCCGAGTGACGGGACGGCGACCCAACCGGCGCCTGAGCACGGGGCCGGCCTTCCTGCAGCCTCTTCCGCTCGCCCGCTGCGGCGCCTGGGACGGTTGCGGTGGGTCTGGGCGCTGGGAAGTCGTCCAAGATGATTAAAAAATTCGACAAGAAGGACGAGGAGTCTGGTACGCGCTGGGCTTCTGACGCCCACCCTCAGCCGCGGGGGCCCCTTCCCCGCCCGCCGCCACCTGCTCTCGGGGGCCCGAAGGCGTGGGCGCCGGTGTGCCAGGGGGCCGGAGTTGGAGCCCGCCCCTCCCTCCGCCCGGCTCCGCTCTGCTGCAGCCTGGGGCCTGCCCCTAGCCCCTCCCCCGGGCGCCGGAGCCTCCCCTCGGGTCGCGCGCTCCGGCCCCGCGCCCGCGCGCCGCGTCGGGCAGCTCGGCGGCCCCGCCCCCCGCTCCCGCCCCCTCCCCCTGGCGCAGCCCCTCGGAGCAGCCTCCGCCGCGCTCGCCGGGGGTGGGCTGCCCGCAGAGGAGGCGGGCCCACGGCGCGTGGCGGAGGAAGTGGGTGCGCGCGTGTGAGAGCGGGGGGTGCTGGTAGTGGTAGGCCCAGAGTGGGTCTGTGCTCGACGGGACAGTATGTGCGTGCGTGTGTGTGTGTATGAACTTGGAAGTGCCTTGTACCTTCCAGTCTTCCCGGGGACCTTAACTCTGTCCGCTTCCCAGGGGGTTAAGACTGTCCCATGGTACATCGGTCATTTAATGCTCAGGCATCCAAAAGTGAGTTGCGTCCAGAGCAAATGGGGAAGATGCCAAGCCACCTAAAAACAACAAAACCCCCCAAACTCCCAAACCAAAAACCCTCAGTGTTTGGTGCTGCTCTCCCATGGTGTGGTCGAGGTTTGGGTTAGTAAATCTCCATGGCCCCTTCCAGCTTGATAGGATTCTTTGCTAACTCTTCTCTGCTTCTCAGTAATTGTTGGAAACATGTAAGATCGTGCTTGCCTTTGGGGAAATCCAAAGGGCCCAGCCAGTCTCATTAATCTTAGCTGTGTGCACATGACATATACTTGTCACATTCATGTGAAAAGCGGAGAGGGGAAGAAGACACTCATTTTGGGCAGGGATCCTGCAAAAGAGTACAAGATCTTCAATGACTAGCAATGACAGCTAGTACCAGAATCAAAATGATTTTATTCAATTTATATGTGTATTAGTAATGATTGTCACTGTGATATCCAAGTGGTCACTTCACTTAGGTGAGCTATCCCAAGCATTCAGTACCGTTTTGTAGACAATAAGTTTGTCTAGGACAGCTCTTAAAGGCATTTTTTGTTTATAATATAGGTAGTGGCTCCAATCCTTTCCGGCATCTGGAGAAGAGTGCTGTCTTACAGGAGGTATGACTTGGAAGTATGCTGTGTTCTTTTCTATTCCATTTTAGAATGGTGGGCAGAGAGCCCCTGGAATATGATGACCGAAAATAAGAATTGAGGAATGTAATATTGTGTTCGGAGAATCCAGACTTGAGGGAAAAAGAAGACGGGTTACTTATCCTAGGAGGGTCTAGAGCTTATAGAAATGTAAAAACATGCAGACTCTCCCACATGTTGATAATTTTAAATAAAATTCCAAAGAGGTGTTTAGTACAAGGTTACTGAAGGAAGTTGTAGACATTAAACTAATTGTATTCAAATGCTGTAGATAAATATTGTGATTCTTACTTAACACAGAAAGCCCATAAAGTTGAAGTACCTGATCTAAGTGAAGGAGTTAGTGTGGAATGGAAAATCAAGACCATATTTAATAATGTATCATATACTGTGATAAATTGAAAACTGTAAGCAATTCACATTATTTGGGTATTGTGATCAAAATATGTAATAGTCTATTTGATTAAACTTGATTTTTTGTAATCTGTTATACAAATGATAGAAAATATGCTATGTATAACAATTTTTTGTCCCACAGGCTCGTATATTCAATGAAACACCCATCAATCCAAGAAGATGTTTGCATATTCTTACAAAGATTCTTTACTTACTGAACCAGGTAAAGTATTTTGATTTTCCTCAGATTTGTTTCCTGGAGTAGAAATATATAACATGCAGTGAAATACTTTCTGGAAAGTATAGTTATTTTTAAAAAATTCACTTAATTTAAAAATATACAGTGCTTGATTAAGGTAAAGATACATAACACTTCTTGAGGACATGGATTATGACATATACTTCTATTTTATTCATGAGGTACTAGACCAGCCAAGCACATAGTAGGTCTCAACATTGATTCAAATTTAACAATTATTAGTTAATGTTAAAACATGTTGTTTAGATTTGTTCAGAGGTCTTTATGTCCCTCCAAAAATATAGTACAAAATCTTACACAAATTCCAGATAGATATTTTACTTTTTTTTTGAGGGGGAGGAGTATAATAGTGATGCTTTTCAAGCTTTGATTTTAATATTTAGATTACATATATATTATCCCTACTGTACCATGATTCTGAGCTTAACCATTTTGTGCCTTAATGTCCTTTTCTATAAGTGGGGATTGTGATAGTGTCTGTTTTCTAAAGTTGTAATGATTCAATGAGATAATGAACGTAAAGCACTGAGAATAATCCTGGATATGCGCATTCGGAATAGTTTTAATTCAGTCATTCAGCAAATATTTATAATATACCTGCTGATTCCTACGCACTGTTTTAGGCACTGGGGATACAGCAGACAAAACACAAGGATTTGTCCTGATAGAACATAAATTCTGTTTGCTGTTACTGTTGCTAATTTTATCTTTTCTTGTGTTTTTGTTTGTTTTGCTTCAGACTGAAAAAGTCTCATGAAATGTCTAGGGCCTTAGAAAATGTGATTTTGTTTCTTAGATTCACACACACGTGCACACCCAAATACACATGTGTATATAGTTCAGGTGGCTTACATATGGTGTTACGAAGGCCATGGTTTCCAATTTGAATTCCATGAGAACATCTTATTTTTACTGTGTTTCATGACTGAAGACATGATGAAGCTTTGTTGTTGGCAAATGGAGACTGAGCAACAAGTGCGTGCTTTTACACAAAATATATTCTTGTACCAACATCATATCCTTCTGTGGTAGCATATTAGAAACATTTAAGGCAAAGTCAGTTTGATTTAATTTTTCATAGCACACATTGCATCCGGGTTGGCTAAATCCATTATATAAGCAGAGTTTCGAGTAGTTGAAGGTAGTGCAGAGTAGCATATACTTTTATATTGACCAGCATCTCTTTGATGGGCAACTCATGTTGAAACACTTCATTATCTTGATAAGGAAATTACCTGTATAATCTGATAAATAAACACAAGTCAACTACATAAACAGGTTTGGGAACCTTAGTTTTATCTTTGGCCTAGTTCTTGGTATTGCTTTATGGAAAAATACTTTTAAATTTCTACCGCAGCTGACCTACTCATATATTCTGAATTTCAAGTCCAAAAGTAGGGACTCAGGGCTTACTGATATGACTGAAAAGTGCCCGGACTTCTGTATGTTTACTAAGTATTTATGAAAGAGAGGGAAATCTCTTACTGATGGGCACATTGGGTACTCTGATATAAGTAATTGTGAATTCTTATACTTTGTCTTTCATCCTCAACTTTTTAAAGTTTTTCGTCAAAATTTGTTTATTCTTATACCCATGACAAATAGATTGAAAACTAGTTATAGTCCATGTGAGATCTTAAGCCCTGAAAAGTGATTGAGCCTAACACATTATGAGGACTGCTTTTAATGAAATTGAATATTGACATGTTAATGTCTCAGGTGGTCTGTAATCCGGAATTTTTTGACTTGTGAGTGAAATAGGTTATCTAACATCTTGCTACTTAAAAAAAAATGTCATTCTCAGACAGCAGCATTTGCATAACCGGAAGCTAGTTAGACATGCAAAATTTCAGCCTTCACCCAGAGCTACTGAAGCAGATTCTGCATTTTGGCAAGATCCTCGGATGATTTATTAAGCATGTTAAAGTTCTGATCCAAAGCATCATCCAAAACCTGACTTATATAACTAATCTGGTTCCTGCCTTTTGGTTGGCCACTTTTTACCGTGTTTTCTGGGATTCCTAATATATAGTTATTTATAATTTAATATTTATTTATTTATTTTTATTTTTTTTTTTAAAGATTTTTTATCTATTTATTTGAGAGAGAGAATGAGATAGAGAGAGAGAGCATGAGACGGGGGAGGGTCAGAGGGAGAAGCAGACTCCCTGCTGAGCAGGGAGCCCGATGCGGGACTCGATCCCGGGACTCCAGGATCATGACCGGAGCTGAAGGCAGTCGCGCAACCAACTGAGCCACCCAGGCGCCCCTATAATTTAATATTTATTGTGCTCCTATAATATGTCAGGCTTTGTGCTGGGCATTGGATTATAGAAATATAAAAGGTGTGAGCTCTGCTTGTAGGCAGTGTAGTAATAACATGCCATTCTGATTAGGAACTCAACTTGCTACTACTTTTTACTTGTAAACTGTGGTTCTCTAGGGAGATTAAAATAGTTACTGCTAAAAGGTTAGAGACTACTATTCCAGAACTTTTATAGCATAGTGTGTGATATTGAATTATTTTAAATAAGGAGTGGACAAAATGGCCATACAGGTTTATAAATTGAAAGCCAGAAAAATAGCACAGAGGCAGAATGTTTACAAAGAAATTTTTTCCCTGAATTTTAAAAGCTTTTTGCAGAAATAAAGAGAAAATCCTTAGTATACCTTTTTTAAGTTTAAGAAATTGTTTTCAATTTTCCTTAGGGCGAACACTTTGGAACTACAGAAGCCACAGAAGCCTTCTTTGCAATGACTCGATTGTTTCAATCTAATGATGTAAGTCTTTTTATTTTATTCTTTTAGGCTGGAAGAGCTCCTTTTATTCTTTTTCCCTGGGGAGCTTGGAATGTTCCAAATTAGAAAAGGTCGCCTGAAATATTTAAAATTCTTAAACATTATTTATCTTCATAACATTTTTAAATGTTCATTAAAGGCCACATGAATGTGAAAGATTGACAGTATACAGCATAAAGCTCTCCCCCCACAGATCTCTCACGCGGTCGTAAAAGCCTCTCACATCCAGCGTGTGGCATGCCACTGTGAAAGCCGGCCGGTGTGGAAGTCAGTGGACATAGCTACCACATCTCTAAGTTTCCAGTCACGTTTCTGGTGGGCCTGGGGTTGCTGTTGATCAGCAGCAGGGCTGGCTGGTGAGAAGTGCCAGAGCAGTGTGGGGAAGAGGACATGGGGTAGGGAAGAAGAAGAGTAAGGACAAACCAAAGCTGCCAGCACCTCACTGTTTGTGTCTCACTGCCTTAAGCCACCCTGACTTTCAGAGCATAGTGTCTCTGCTGCTTTACTTCTGTTTTCTAAATGTGGTGCGTAGTTCTCTTTTGCCCAACACTAGCTCAGAACCTACACGGGAGTGAGTTCTGGGAGATAGACAGACTTCCCAGCTTTCTGTTGACATAAATTGTCCAAATCTTGCAGTATTTTTGGTATATACTGCATATCTTCACCAGCCACATTTTGTGCACAACCCCCAGGAACTTGTAGGATTTGAGTGTGGTTATATGTGTGGATAATGATAAGATCCGGGAGTAGGTCCTCAGGAGCTCAGCAGTCTCTTGTAGGGCAACTCTCTCAGGTGAGGCCATTACACATTCTTCAGGCAAAGGGAGACTCATTTCCTCAGAGAATGAAGAGCTGCTTGTACTTGCAGAGGAAGCTTGGGGAATTTAGGGGTTCAAGGTACTCAGCTTCATCAGAATCTGCCCGTATGTCCCCATCCCAATTTTCAGGGTCCCACTCCTTGCCAATCCAAAGTCTTCCCTTTAAGATGCCCCACAGGGTGTGTATTGAATTTTCATTGTCTTTCAGCCACATGGAGGGTTTGCTTTTCAGAATTCTCAGAGTTGTGTCCACATGACACAGGCTTTCTATTAAAGGTGTTACAGAAGACTCCAGTCCCTTACCCAGACCTTGAGCTGTGAATTTCAAACTCTGGACTCATTTATTTTACCAAGTTCTCCAGTGTACTTAGAAGCAACTAACCCATTATATAACACATTTTTACAAAATATTCTATGGCAGCAACCACTGGGTTACCCAAACCTTGTCTTCTATAGGTCCTTACTGATGCTTCTCTGCAGGTGATGATTTAAGTATTTTGCCTCTGCATGCCATGGACGACTAGTCTCCCCTTTACCACTAGAAACAGGGTCATTAATGCCTTTTATCGAATCAGAGAAGCAATTTTAGATTTCTGTTGTTAAGGTCCTGTTTCCCTTTAATCACTTCCTGTACCAGAAATTCAGGGTTCAATCAGGGAAGCAGAACCACTGTGATTATTAATAGATTTATGTATTAGAGGAGTTAGACTAGAAAGCCAGGCATTTCAGGCAGCCGGAGTAAGGTCACGGAGAGGGACTATTACAAAAGTTATGGAAGGCTGTTGCCTCTTTGTGGCTCTGTGAATTTGCAGCCCCAGGTTGCTGTTGCTCAGCGGGATGGCAGTTGGAAAGAAGAGCGGGCCATGGAGCAGGGAAGAGACAGAGTGAGGACAAACTCAAAGCCTCTAGCACAGAGGTTGTACTAAGGAAAGAAGGCATGAAATAGCTTTCTGGGAAATGGATTGGGGAAATGCAGGTTGTTGGACAGTACAAATGGCCCTTGGAATTAGTGGTCATGAATTGAAAGTATTACCTGCTGGCTCAGTGAATGTTTTTCTCCAGCTACAGGCTTCCAATTGCAGCATGGAACGGTTAGAGATTGGATTTAGTCAGGGTTAGGGTTTTGCCAGGTTAGTAAACAGAGGGAAGAGCAAGGAAATTGAGTGATTGAAATATTAACTATGGACTCTGGTTAGGAGGCAAGTAAGAACAGGAGCTGATTGGGACAGTAAAAAGTCGATCGGATCGATGGATTGATGGAGTGAAAGGGCTGTTGGAGTCAGGAGTGGTGGCTGGAGAGTGAAATGCTTGGAAATGAAATTATGAAAGGGATACTGTTATTGATGGGGGCGACAGTGGAAGTGGGTGATTGCAAAAGGAAGGAGGACAGGATCCTGGGAGAAGTCAATTCTACCAAGTGGTTAGAGTTTCAGAAATGTCTGTATGGATATTAAAGTCACCAATAATTATTACTGGGATAATATTGGAGATAGTGATGGTGAACAAGGTACTAATTTTTTTTTTTTTTAAATAAGGGAAGTAACTGGAAAGCTATATATGCACACAGGAGTGGTGGCAGGTGATGCAGTCTGAAGGCATAATTTAAAGCCAGAGATTTTTAGGGGAGAACAAGTGAAGTGAAAGAAGGCAGTGTAGAGATTTTGAACAGGCAGTGAGCTTCCCCACCTGTAGTTTTGGTGGATGAGGGTTTAAAGGAGAGAAAATAGCCACCTTTTGGGAGGGCTGCAGGGGGTGGGGGGGAATTCTCAGGGAGGAGTCAGCTTAGAGACAGGATGGGGACTTTTGGAGAAGAGTTAGGATATAAGGGATTTTGCTGATTAAAGTGCCAGAGAACATGGTAGAGGTTTTGGGATTTGAGAAGGATGGAAGACAGAGTCAGATTAGGTGCTGTTCTCAGCTGCATGGCAATAAGTGTCCAGGTGATGAATAATGACCAGGATATTTTAGGTTTTTTGTAGTGACTGAGGTAAGGAACCAGGTTGTACAGAATATGGAAATGAGGGTGTGATTTTTTGGGGGAGGAGAGGGAGGTAGGGATTTTGCTGCAGCATGGGGGGCTTCTTCCTTTTTCCAGCCATTACCTTTATCAGAGGGTAATCACTATCTTGAGATTGATAACCTCCTATCAGTGTTTATATGTATTGCATATGTTTGTATCCATAATCTAGACTTAGTATTTTGTGTGTTTAAAAACATAAGTAGGGACGCTTGGGTGGTTGTCAGTTAAGCATCTGCCTTTGGCTCAGGTTGTGATCCCAGGGTCCTGGGACTGAGCCTGTGTTAGACTTCCGGCTTAGTGGGGAGTCTGCTTCTCCCTCTCCCTCTGTCCCCACATCTCACTTGTGCTCTCTTTCTCTCTCTTTCAAATAAATAAATAAAATCTTTAAAAAATATATAAGTGATCAGAGGTGGCTGGGTGGCTCAATCAGTTAAGCAGCCAACTCTTGATTTCAACTCAGGTCATCGTCTCAGGGTCCTGGGATCGAGCCCTGCGTCAGGCTCCATGCTGAACGCAGAGTCAGCTTGAGGATTCTCTCTCCCTCTCCCCCTGCTACCCCCGCCGCTCTCTCTCCCTCTCTCTCTCTCTCTGATAAATGAATAAATCTTAGAAAAATATATAAGTGATCATATTATTATTGCAGGGTTTTTTTTTTGAGATTTTTAATTTATTTATTTGACAGAGAAACAGCGAGAGAGGGAACACAAGCAGGGGGAGTGGGAGAGGGAGAAACAGGCTCCCTGCTGAGCAAGGAGCCTGATGTGAGGCTCCATCCCAGGACCCTGAGATCATAACCCGAGCCGAAGGCAGACGCTTAATGACTGAGCCACCAAGGCACCCCTATTTTTGCAGTTTTCAAAATTCATGTTTCAAGATCAACCCTCTTGCTGCACATACTTCCACTTTATTCAGTTTCACTGCTGCATGTGATCCCAGTGTGTTAATATACAGTATTTCTACTCATTTATCCGTTCTTCCATTGGTAGATATGTGTGGCTTCCACTTCCTTGCTATTACAAGTGATATTATACGTAATGTTTATGTACATGTCTTGTGCACATAGTGAATTTTTCTGGGATAGATACTTACAGCTGGAATTTCTAGATAATATTTGATCTTATCAAATTGATCTTTGAATTGATCTTGCCCTAATTTACACAGACATTGCTTTAAAGCCTTACTTGTTCTGATAATAAGAAATTATGTTTGCCATTCAGAAAAACGTGAACTGGCATTTCTTTGTGGTTTTAATTTGCATTTTCATGATCATTGCTGAAATTGAAACTTTCCCTATGTTTAGTGGTCATTTTACTTTCCTCCTCTGTGAATTGTCTGTTCATATTCTTTGCTTATTTATATTCCTCTTACTGACTTATAGGAACATTTTTTTATTTTAGTATTTAAAAAAACAGCTTTATTGAGTATAACTTACATATTAATAAAGTTCACCAATTTTAAGTGTACAGTTCAGTGAGTTTTGCTGAGTGTGTGGAGTCACGGAACCATCCCCACAGTCATGGTCCAGAAACCTTTCATGACCTCAGAATGTGCCCCTGTATCCCTTAGTTGTCTGACTCCTCGCTTAGCCTCTAGCACGTAGAAGTCAGTAATCTACTTTCTGACAACACAGTTTTGCATTTTCTAGAATTTCACTTAATATTTAATCATATAGTATGTATCCTTTTATGACTTTTATGTCTTTCTTTCTCTGAGCTTATGGCTTTTGACACTGATCCAAGTCTTTGTGTGTATCAGCAGTTTTTCACTTTTATTGCTGAGTAGTATTCCATTGTATGGAGGTGGTCTAGTTTACTTATCCATTCACAAGTTAATGGTTATTTGAGTTATTTCCAGCTTATGGATATTATGAACAAAGCTGCTAAATATATTCAATAGAAGTCTTTGTGTGGACCTACTTTCATTTTCTTTGCTTAATATCTGGAAGCGGCATTGTTGGATTTGTGTTTCCTTCATGATGAATGTATTAAGCAAATATATGCTTATCTGCCATCTGTATATCTTCTTTGGTGAAGTGTCAGTTCAGCTCTTTTACTTTGTTTAAAAAAGTCATGTCGGGACGCCTGGGTGGCTCAGTTGGTTAAGCAACTGCCTTCGGCTCGGGTCATGATCCTGGAGTCCCGGGATCGAGTCCCGCATCAGGCTCCCTGCTCGGCGGGGAGTCTGCTTCTCCCTCTGACCCTCCTCCCGCTCATGCTCTCTGTCTCTCATTCTCTCTCTCTCAAATAAATAAATAAAATCTAAAAAAATAAAAAAAAATAAAAAAGTCATGTCATTTGTCCTCTTATTGAGTTGTAATTTGTCTTTATATTTTCTGGATACAAGGCCTTTATCAGATAGGTGTTTTGTACATATTTCCTCCCAGTGTGTTGCTTGCATTTTCATTCACTTACATTGTTGTCTTCTCCATTTACAAAAAAAAAAAAAAAGTATAATTTTCTTAGAGTAAAATCCACCCTTTTTAGGGTATAGTTTTGTGACTTTTGACAAATACATACAGTAGTTTTTATCACCATTGCAATCAAGATTTAGAATGTTTCCATCACTCCAAAAAGTTCCCTCCTGCCTCTACATACGATCTATTCTAACCATCCTCAGCCCCAGGCCACCACTGGTCTCTTCTTTCTGCATAGTTTTGCCTGTCTGGGAGGTCATAAAAATGGTATCAGACCACATGAAGCCTTTTGAGTCACTTAGCATAATGCATTTGACATTTGTCCATGTTATTGTTTGCATCAGGAGTTTGCTTCTTTTTATTTCATTGTAGTATTCTATTATATGGATGGAACTCAGTTTAACTGTTTGCCCTTTGAAGGATATTTAGTTTGTTACTAGGTTTTGGTGGTTATGAATAAAGTTGCTATAAACATTCATGTACAAATTTTTAAACATAAGTTTTTATTTCTCTTGGGTCAGTTCCTAGGAGTGGGATTGCTGGATCATATGTTTAACTTTGTAAGAAGCTGCCAACCTCTCTTCCATTTCCACCATCACTGTTTGAAAGTTCTAGTGACTGCATTCTGGCTAGCACTTGGTATTGTCTTTTTTTGCATTTTTAAATTTGTTTCTTTTTAATTTTAGCCATTCTAATAGGTATATAGTAGTATCTCTTTATAGTTATTTAAAAAAAATTTTTATTAACATATAATGTATTATTTGTTTTAGGGGTACAGGTCTGTGATTCATCAGTCTTACACAATTCACAGCTCTCACCATAGCACATACCCTCCCCAATGTCCATCACCCAGCCACCCCATCCTTCCCACCCCCCTCCACTCCAGCAACGCTCAGTTTCCTGAGATTAAGAATCTCTTATGGTTTGTCTCCCTCTCTGGTTTCGTCTTGTTTCATTTTTTCCTCTCTTCCCCTATGATCCTCTGCCTTGTTTCTCAAATTCCACATATCAGTGAGATCATATAATTGTCTTTCTCTGATTGACAGTTATCTCTTAGCATAATACCCTCCAGTTCCATTCACGTTGTTGCAAATTCTTTTTGATGGCTGCATAATATTCCAGTGTGTGTGTGTGTGTGTGTGTGTGTGTGTGTGTGTGT
>NC_138380.1:19522068-19556343 GCF_054177405.1 Leptonychotes weddellii
TTTCATTTGTTTCCATGAATTTTTTTAAAATTCTTCTTTAAATTCCTGGTTGACCCATTCATTCTTTAGTAGGATGCTCTTTAGCCTCCATGTATTTGAGTTCTTTCCAACTTTCCTCTTGTGATTGAGTTCGAGTTTCAAAGCACTGTGGTCTGAAAATATGCAGGGAATGATCCAAATCTTTTGGTACCAGTTGAGACCTGATTTGTAACCCAGAATGTGATCTATTCTGGAGAATGTTCCATGTGCACTAGAGAAGAATGTGTATTCTGTTGCTTTGGGATGGAATGTTCTGAATATACCTGTGAAGCCCATCTGGTCCAGTTTGTTATTTAAATCCCTTATTTCCTTGTTGATCTTTTGCTTAGATGATCTGTCCATTTCAATGAGGGGGGTGTTAAAGTCCCCTACTATTATTGTATTATTGTTGATGTGTTTCTTTGATTTTGTTATTAATTGGCTTATATAATTGGCTGCTCCCGTGTTAGGGGCATAAATATTTACAATTGTTAGATCTTCTTGTTGGATAGACTCTTTAAGTATGATATAGTGCCCTTCCTCATCTCTTATATAGTCTTTGGTTTAAAATCTAATTTGTCTGGTATAAGGATTGCCACCCCAGCTTTCTTTTGATGTCCATTAGCATGGTAAATGGTTCTCCACCCCCTCACTTTAAATCCATAGGTTTCTTTGGAGGAGTCTCTTGCAGACAGCATATAGATGGCTCTTGTTTTTTTTGTCCAATCTGGTACCCTGTGTGTTTTGATTGGGGCATTTGGCCCATTTACATTCAGGGTAACTATTGAAAGATATGAATTTAGTGCCATTGTATTGCCTGTAAGGTGATTGTTACTATAAATTGTCTCTGTTCCTTTCTGGTCTCTGTTACTTTTAGGCTCTTTCTTTGCTTAGAGGACCCCTTTCAGTATTTCTTGTAGGACTTGTTTGGTGATCACAAATTCTTTTAGTTTTTGTTTGTCCTGGAGGCTTTTTATCTCTCCTTCTATTTTCAATGACAGCCTATCTGGATATAGTATTCTTGCCTGCATATTCTTCTCGTTTAGTGCCCTGAATATATCATGCCAGTCTGCCAGGTCTCTGTGGCTAGGTCTGCTGCTAATCTAATGTTTCTACCATTGTCGGTTACAGACCTCTTGTCCCGAGCTGTTTTCAAGATTTTCTCTTTGTCTCTGAGATTTGTAAGTTTTACTATTAGATGTCAGGGTGTTGACCTATTTTTATTGATTTTGAGGAGGGTTCTCTGTGCCTTCTGGATTTTGATGCCTCTTTCCTTCCCCAGATTAGGGAAGTTCTCCGCTATATTTTGCTCCAGTATACCTTCTGCCCCTCTCTCTCTTTCTTCTTCTGGAATCCCAGTTATTCTAATATTGTTTCACCTTATGGTATCACTTATCTCTTGAATTCTCCCCTTGTGATCCAGTAGTTGTTTATCTTTTTCTCCACTTCTTTATTCTCCATCATTTGGTCTTCTATATCACTTATTCTCTCATCTGCCTCATTTATTCTAGCAGTTAGAGCCTCCATTTTTGATTGCACCTGATTAATAGCCTTTTTGATTTGGACTCGGTTAGATTTTATTTCTCCAGAAAGGGATTCTCTAGTATCGTCTATGCTTTTTTCAAGCCCAGCTAGTATCTTTATAATCGTCATTCTGAACTCTAGTTTTGACATCTTACTAACGTCCATGTTGATTAGGGTCCGTGGCACTCAGTACTGTCTCTTGTTCTTTTTTTTGAGGTGAATTTCTCCATTTTGTCATTTTGTCCAGAGAAGAATAGATGAATGAGAACAAAATGCTAAAAGGGTAACAGCGACCCTAGAAAAATATACACTAAACAAGTCAGAAGAGACCCAAAACCAGGGGGAAAGAGAAAGGAAAAAAAAAAAAATATGATCAGGCTGGTAAGTAGAACACACTAGATTTTGGGTGTATTTTGGTCTGTTAGAAGAAACTGTGTCCCAAAATTTTAAAGAAAGAAAGGCTTCTATATATACAAAAAATAAGGTTAAATACAATGAAGGGATAGAATATGACTGTAAAAATGAAAATTAAAAAAGATTTTTAAAAAAGGAATTGATAAGATATTGGTTGAAAAAGGAAAGAAGAAAAATTAAAAAAAAAAAGAAATAGAAAAAGAAAAAAATAAGGAAAATTTTAAAAATTTACTTTGAAAGACTAAAGAATCATGGTAAAAAAGCCATGGATTCTATGTGCAGTATTCCCCTAGCTCTGGAGTTCTGCCGTTCTCATTGATTGGTAAACTTGGTCTTGGCTGGCTGTTCTCGCTGATCTTCTGGGGGAGGGGCCTGTCGCAGTGGTTCTCAGATGTCTTTGCCGGAGGCGGAATTGCCCCGCCCTTGCCCGTCTGGGCTAAGTAATCTGCTCGGGTTTGCTCTCGGGAGCTTTTGTTCCCTGCAAGCTTTCTGCACATCTTTGGAGGATGAGAGTGAAAATGGCGGCCTCCCAATCTCTGCCCCAGAGGAGCCAAGAACTTGGGGCCCCGCTCCTTGGTGCGCCCCCAGAGAAAAGCAGTCAGTCACTCCTGTCTCCCCGGTCTCCGGCCACACTCCGTGCTCACCTGGCCTGTGACCGAGCGTTTCCATCTCTGGCACACGACCCCGTGTGGAGTCTCCAAACCCAGCAGATCCCTGCAGTGCGCTCCCACGCTGCTCCTCCCAGGGGAGGAAGGGGAGTCTCCCCGGATCTGCCGCTTGTTGGGTCCCTGCTGGAGGAGCAGTGGCCCGACTGTGCCGCAGATCATGGTTTATGGCAACCCCGAGCTGAGAGCCCGCGCCTCGGCTCCGTCTCTGCAGCCGGCTTCCCCACTCCGATACCTGAGAGCTCTGCCGCACTCGGGCACCCCAGGTCTTTCTGTGACCCCCAGAGTCCTGAGACCAGACTGTCCCAGTGAGGGTTCCACCCCCTGCTTAGCCACTGGAGCGACGTCCCTCAGCGGAGCCAATTTCTACAAGTTCCCATTTTTGCTCCACCGCTCTATCACTTGCCGGTATTGGCTGACAGAGGCCTCCTCCCCCGCCGTCTGTCTTCCTGAATATCGCCTCAGATTCACTTCTCCCCACGTCCTACCTTCCAGAAAGTGGTCGCTTTTCTGTTCCTAGAATTGCTGCTATTCTTTTCTTCGATCTGTTGAGTTTCCTGGGACCAGATGAAATTTAGGTCTCCTACTCCTCTGCCATCTTGCTCACTCCTCTCTTTGTAGTTTCAATTTGCATTTCCCTAATGACTAATAATCTGAAACATCTTTTTGTGTGTTTTTGTTGCTTTATATATATATATTCCATGCTGAAGGATCTATTCATATCTTTTGCCCCTTTTTAATAATTTCGTTGTATATTTTCTTATTTTTGATTTTTGAGAATTCTTTGTGTATTCTGGATACAAGTCCTTTATCAGATATGTTTCTTAAATATTTTATTCCAGTCTGTAGCTTGTTTTTTTCATTTTTTAGTCTTTAAAGGAACAGAAGTTTTAAATTTTGATGAAGTCCAGTTTATCAATTTTTTTTCTGTTGTGGATTATGCTTCTGATCTGTATTATAGAAATCTTTGCCTAACCCAGCATCACAAAGATTTTCTCCTATGCCTTTTTTCTAGGCATTTTGATCTATTTTGAATTAATTTTTGTATTTGGTGTAAGGTAAGGGTTGTATTCCTTTTCCTCGTTTCACCACCTCTTCCTTTTCCTTGTACTTTATTTTCTTGACAAATGGTATGGGAATAGTTGCATATTAATATGGAAGGAGGAGGAAGAGATGATGATTGAGTTACATTGGCACATTGGAATATTCTGTTTTGTTTCATTGATCTGTATCTTTATTCTTATTCCAGTACCACACCGTCTCGATGACTATACCTTTATAGTAAGTTTTAAATCAGGTAGTGCATGTGTTCCTTTGTTTTCCTTTTTCAAAAGGTTTGGGTCTTCTAGGTTCTTTGCCTTTCTGTATGAATTTTTAGAATCAGCTTCCATTTCTATTTTTTAAAGTCTGCTGGAACTTTGATGGGGATTACATTGAATCTGAAGATCAATTTGTGGAGAATTGACATTTAAACATTGTGTTTTTTGCTCCACAAACATGGTCTTTATCTCCCCTTTTTCAGGTCTCTTTAATTTCTGTCAGCAGTATTATAGCTTTCAGCATACAAGTCTTATACATATTTTGTGAATTTATCCCTAAAGTAGTTAAGATTTTAAAAATACTATTGTATTTGTATTGTTTGTAAGTAGTTTTAGAAATTAAATTGGTTTTTGCATAACAAATGATTTTGTTAAATTCATTTATTCTAGGCGTATTTTGGAAGATTCCTTAGAATTTACTTTTTCCTCTTCAATCTGTAGGCCTTTGATTTATTTATCTTACCTTACTGTCTTCTTGCACTATTGTACAATATGAATAGAAGTGATGGTAGGGATCATCCTTGTTTTGTTCTTGATCTTAGGGTGAAGGTATTTAATCTTTCACCAGTAAGTATGGTGTTAGCACTTAAGTTTTTCACAAATGGCCTTCATCAGGTTGAGGAAGTTCCATTCTATTCCTAGTTTGCTGAGAGATTGTGTGTGTGTGTGTGTGTGTGTGTGTGTGTGTGTGTGAGAATAAGTATTGAATTTTGTCAAATGATTTTTTTATATCCATTGGATTATCATGGCTTTTCTTTTTCAGTATGTTAATATGGTGAGATGCATTTATTCATTATTCTGGAAAATAGAAAGTCTTTCATTTTTGTTAAAGTTTGTTAAGGATTTTTGGGTCTGTGGTCATGAAATCTGTACTTTTTTCTTACAATATTTTTGTCTGGATTTTGTATTTGGATAATGCTGGCCTTGTAAGATGAATTGGGAAGTGTTTCTTCCTTTCTTCCTCTTCTGCTTTCTGGAAGTGTTTTTGTAGAATCATTATTAATTTTTCCTGAAGAGTTCGATATTGAAGCCATCTTTTTTTTTTCTTTTAGAGGGAGGGGAGGGACGAAGGGAGAGGGAGAAAGAGAATCTTTTTTATTTATTTATTTATTTATTTATTTATTTATTTATTTATTTATTTGACAGAGAGCGAGTAAGAGAGGGAACACAAGCAGGGGGAGTGGGAGAGGGAGAAGCAGGCTTCCTGCTGAGCAGGGAGCCAGATGCGGGCTTGATCCCAGGACCCTGGGTTCATGACCTGAGCCAAAGGCAGATGCTTAACAACTGAGCCACCCAGGCACCCCGAGAAAGAATCTTAAGCAGGCTCCATGCCCAGTACCTGCGGAGCCAGCTAGGGGCTCGATATCACAACCCTGAAATCATGACCTGAGCCAAAATCCAGAGTCAGACTCTTAACCTACTGAGCCACTCACATGCCCCAAAACCGTCTTCTTTAAGGGAAGGTTTTTGAAAATTAACTCCATTAAAAAGAAATAGATATGGTACTATTCAGATTATTTATCTTCTTCAATGAGGTCTGGTAGTTCGTGTCTTTCAAGGCATTTATCCATTTCATGGAAGTCGTTGAACTTTGTTTCCCTAAAACTGTTCATGATAGTCTCTTATTTTTTTAGTGTTTGTAGGATCTGTAGTAATGTCTTTTCTTTCATTCTGATACTGGTAAATTGTTTTCTTCTATTCCTGGGAACTTTATCTAGAGCTTTATAAACTTTATTGATCTCTTCACACAACCAGCTTTTTGTTTCATTGACTTTTCTCTATTGTTTTTTTCTTTCAAACTAATTGTGCAAAAAAACAGAATGCTGAAAAGTCATGCCATAAGAAGGGGGAGAAAAAGAAAGATCAATCAAGAAGGACAAACATAAATCATATAATAAGATGGTAAATATAGACCCAGATATATTACTATCTATATTAAATGTAAATGAAGAACACAAAGAACATTTATAAAAATCAACTATATACTGAGCCATAATTCAAGATGCAACAAATTTTTAAAGGAATGAAATTGTACAGATTGTGTTCTCTAATTAAAAAGGATTGGTGTTGGAAATGAATAATGAAAGAGTCCCTAGGTAATTCACAAAATGTTTTGATATTAAAAACATATTTCTGTTTGTTTCTAGCCATGATGCAGTTAATGGGTTAGGTTTATCCTGCTACTGCAAATACCTAGAAAATCAAACAAAATATTTTAAGTAGTTTTCAGACATTAGATTAACAGGCATCCCAGGATTATGATCCGAAGAAAAAGAAAAAAAGTGAGTCCTAGGATTGCATTAGCTCATTGCCTAGAGGCAGATTACGGGTATCAGGTCAAGGAGGGCACACTGAAAAGGAGCCTAGTTATCTCTCTGAGTTGAGAAAACAGATGGAGTACGAGGAAGCCAACCAAGAAAGCTCAAATTTGTAGGGCAGAGTACTAGAGAGGACATAAGTCAGGGGAGAGGGAGAGAAGCAAGAAAGGAATGAAGTAGTTCCAGCAATTTGCTGCGGGGCTCCCCTTGAATCTTTGGGTAAGAATTGATCTGTGCATATATAGAAGGAAAATACTCAAGGCTAAAGAAAGAATCACCAGAACACAGGACTGAGAATAGTTCCTATTTCCATCCAGTGAGAGCAGAAAAACCTTGTCATCTGGCATAGTTCTCAGGCATCATCACCTTAGTAATGGGAATATATTAGACATGTACTAAAGCTTAAAAAGGCTCAAAAGCAAACCTCAAAAGTAAAAATTTGATTCCAGGTAATTTAATCTCATGAAGAGTAAAGTACAATACCATGTAAAAGAATACAACAAAATCTAGCACCAAGCAATATAAACTTCACAATATACAGCATCCATTAAAGAATTATGAGGTAAGCAAAGAAGCAGGAAAATATTATCCATAACCAGGAGAAAAATGGATCAATAGACCCAAACCAGAAATGATAAGATGATGGAAGGAGCAGATAATGACATAAAACAGCTATTATATATAGAGCCTTTATGCCTAAGAATATATAGAAAGACATAATAAGAATGAGGAGCAAAATAGAAGGCATCCAGAGAGACCCAAATGTGCCTTCTAGAAGTTAAGGAAAAATATTTATATGAGCTAGCATATACTAAATGAAAAATATACCTCATGGGGTTAATAGCAGAGTAGAGACTGTAGGGAAAAAAAATCAGTAACCTTGAGGACAGATAGAAATTATCCAAAATGAAGCCAAGAGAGAAAAAGGACTGAATAAAAATGAACAGAGCACTAATGGGATAATAGTTTGGAAGTTCTTCTAGTGGTTACCCTAGAAATTACAACATGATTATTTGACTTTCAGAATTTAGTATTCATCTTTATCTTGTACCTGTTCGTGGAAGATTTGAGAACCTTAGGACACTCTTATTATGTATATGAATATATAAACATATATATATGTATATATGTATATACACACGCACATATACTCACGTATGTCACAACGCATCATTTCTTGTGTGTTTTTTGGTTGTTCCTTGTGATTTATCCACGTCCTCACCACTTTTTAAAGAAAGTATTTTTTTAGAGAAGTTTTACGTTCACGGCAAATTAAAAGGAAGATACAGAGATTTTCTGGATACTCCCTGACGCCACAACTTATTAACATCCCTTACCGGTGTTGTAAATTGGTTACAGTACATAAACCTACAGTGACACGCCATAATCACACAGAGTCCATAGTTTATGTTAATATTCACTCTTGGTGTTATACATTACGTGGATTTGGACAAATGTATAATGACATGCATCCATCATTAAATATTATACAGAGTATTTTCACTGACCTAAAAAATCTTCTGTGCTCCAGCTATTCATTCCCCATCCTAACCCCCAAAACCTGGCAACCACGGATGCTTTTACTGTCTCCATAGCTTTGCCCTTTCTAGAATGTCATGTAGCTGGAATTATATAGCATGTATCTTTTACAGATTGATTTCTTTCACTTGGTAATATACATTTAATTTCCTCCATGTCTTTTCATGGCTTGATAGCTCATTTTCTTTTTAGTGCTGAGTAATATTCTGTTGTCTGGATGTGCCACAGTTTATCCATTCACCTACTAAAGGACATCTTGGTTGCTTCCAAATTTTGGCAATTATGAATAAAGCTGCTATAGAGTGCCGGGCTGGCTCGGTCAGTAGAGTGTGTGACTCTTGATCTTGGGGTTGTAAGTTGGAGCCTTATGTTGGGTGTAGAGATTACTTTAAAGAATTAAAAATGAAATAAAAATTTTTAAAAATGCTATAAACATCTGTATGCAGGTTTTTAGGTGGATGTAAGTTTTCAACTTCTTTTGGTAAAACCAAGGAACATGATTGCTGGATTGTACGGTAAGAATATGTTTAGTTTTGTAAGAAATCACCAAACCCTTCTTTCAAATTGGCTATACCACTTTTATTCCCACCAACAATGAATGAGAGTTCCTGATGCTCCACATCCTTATCAGCATTTGGTGTTGTCAGTGTTCTGGATTTTGACCATTCTAATAGGAATGTAGTGATATCTCATTGTTTTTATTTGCCTTTCCCAAATGACATATGATGTGGAGCATCTATAATATAAAAAGAATTCTTATATTTGAATACTTACACTTTCATATACTTATTTGTCATTTATCTGTTTAAGTGAAGTGTCTTAAGGTCTTTGGCTCATTTTTAATCAAATTGTTTTTCTTATTTTTTACTTTTAAGAGGTTTTTATATATTTTGGGTGATAGTCCTGTATCAGATGTGTTCTACAAATATTTTCTGCCAGTCTGTGGCTTGTCTTCTCATCTTCTTGACATTGTCTTTTGCAGAGCTGAAGTTTTTATTTTTTATTTTTTAAGATTTTATTTATTTATTTGACACAGAGAGACACAGCCAGAGAGGGAACACAAGCAGGGGGAGTGGGAGAGGGAGAAGCAGGCTTCCCGTGGAGCAGGGAGCCCGATGTAGGGCTCGATCCCAGGACCCTGGGACCATGACCTGAGCCGAAGGCAGACGCTTAACGACTGAGCCACCCAGGAGCCCCTGAAGTTTTTACTTTTAATAAAGGCTGGCTTCTCTCTCTCTCCTCTAAAGAAAGGGGGGGTGGTGCCTGGGTGGCTCAGTCGGTTGGGCATCCAACTCTTAATTTTGGCTCAGGTTATGATCTCAGGGTCATGAGATTGAGCCCTGCATCGGGCTCCATGCTGTGCATGGAGCCTGCTTAAGATTCTCTCTCTCCCTCTGCTCTTCTCCCTGCCCACCCCCCCCCCCCAAGAAAAGGCTGGTTTATTCATTATTTCTTTTATGATCATACCTTTGGGGTTGTATCTAAAATGTTATCATCATATCCAAGGTCATCTAGGTTTTTTCCTAGAAGTTTTACAGTTTTGCATTTTGTATTTAGGTCTGTGATCCATTTTGGGTTAATTCTTGTTAAGACTGTAAGGTCTGTGTCTAGATTCATTTTTTTTGCATGTGGGTGTCCAATTCTTCTAGTACCATTTGGTGAACAGACTGTCTTTGCTCCATTGTACTGCCTTTGTTCCTTTGTCAAAGATCAATTGACTGTATTTATATGGGTGTATTTCTCAGTGTCTATTCTGTCCCATTCATCTATTTGTCTATTCTGTAGCTAATACCATACTGCCTTGTTACTGTTTACCACTTTTCCTTCACTCTCCATTTCTTGCTATATTTCTGAGTTATTATCTAGAATAATTTTCCCTGAGCCTGGAGAATATACCTTTTAGAATCTTGTCCTTCCTAGACTTTGGATACTTTATGCTATGCCTGGAAGGTCCAGGGCCTATACTTCTCTGGCTGGGTGGTGTTTGTTTTTCCATTTTGGCATCTATGAATTTCACTTCATTTTACCCTTGGCTATGTAGGTAAATTTTTTGTTCCTATTTTATTCAGCATTTCAGTGTGTTTGTTTAGGCAGTATATTTTAGTGGTTTCTGGCACCTCTTTGCCAACACTTTGTATTGTCACTCTTTTGAATTTTAGCCATTTTGGTGGGTGTGAGGTGGTATCTGAAATAAGGTTTTTTGTATTTCACTGATGACTGATGTTGAGGGCCCCACCCCCCATTTTTTGTGCTTTAGCTCAATTTTTGGTGTCTCCAGTTTTATTCTGCTTTGTGGTAGATTTTTATTTTGGGGGAGAGGACAACTTTTCTTCAACTCTGAAGTTTTGGTTTTTATTTTTTGTTTTCTTCTAATGGTAGCTTCGTATGGGTGTCATCTGCCCCATTCATCTGACCCCGACTGGCTTTCTCTTTCTTGGGGTGATTTTTTCTGTGTTTTATCACCATGAGAATCCTCACTTCCTTCTTCTCTTTCCTTAATGGGCTCAGTAGTCTCCACCAGGTTCTTTCTACAGCTTGGAGTCTGGAGCTGGGTCTGGTGTATTTGAGTTTCACTACTTATAAGAAATGTGAAGTTGTTGGTAGAGAATGTGGCTAGATAGGCTAGAGGAACCAGTGCCCATAGTGTATGAATAAACCAGAGACCAGGTGAGGAGGAACGTAGATGAAACTTTACTATTGTTATGTGAACTGTTACTTTGGACCCAGATATCTTGATAACTGAAATCTTGATACTTGAAAATGGAAGTTGGTTATACAAGCACAAATACTTCAAGGAAAAACATCTGTGTATGTTGGACTGAGGAAAATAAGGAGCCTGCATGTCTCTCCATCCATATATTTAAAGAATTTTAAAAGCACATTTTCCAGGATAATCCTTTAACACTTGGAGAAATCTATGTCTTTGGATTTACACTGTCAAAGTTTGGATCTATGTGTAAATATCATTTAAAAAATTTTTAATTTAAATTTTAAAATTTTCACCTAGATGTTTTTTTACTATGTCAGTGCATCATTTACTTGTTTAGGAAACAGTAGTGTTCTGAACGTTTTCTCATCCAGATATTTTCAGAAGGATTTTTTGGGTAGATGAGAATCTTATTAAGAATAACCTTCTAAATATTATCTACTTGGGGCCCTCACTTAAACAGTTTAAAGAACCATTTCCTTATGAATAACCTGTCGCCTTATATAAATAATTTTTCAGCAAACACTGAGAAGAATGTGCTACCTTACCATCAAAGAAATGGCTACAATCTCTGAGGATGTGATAATTGTCACAAGCAGGTATGTGAATGGTCAGAACCTAACATGGAGTACTTACATAGTTAGTGGAATATTTGTTGTTCTTTTTCTATTAGTTTTACTTTTTTGACTGTAAGAAAGCAAATAGGAATTAAAAAAAAATCTTAAAACATTCTTTCCTAAAATGTGGTTGTCATCATGTGAAAACCATAGTCGCAAAGGGTAATGCTAACAGATTTGCTAATACATTTTAAATGTTCATAATAATATGTAAACAGAACCAAAATGTAAATGATACATTGACATAAAATATTTACAATACGTATATCAAAAGGCTAGTATATATAATATGTAAAGAACTCTTCTACTTCAAAAAAATTCCAAGTGATAGTTCTTACAATAACCAATATAAAGGATCTGATTGTTTTTAGTCATTCTCACATAACCAAAAATGTAAATTAAAAACTCAAATGAGTTATAAGATTTTTACCCTTCAATTTGGCAAAAAAGAAAAAAGGCAGTAGGTGCTTGTAAGGGAGACTGATATTCTTGTATATACAGGAGGCAGAATAATAAATTGGTTCAGGTTTTCTAGAAAGCAGTTTGACAGCATTCAAATGTTGAACATTTGAAAAGTTTTATCCCTTTGACACAGTAATACCACGTCGATGGAACTATGCTCAGAAAATAATCAGAGATAACACAGGAAGACTTATATATAATAATGTTCATTGCAACACTGTTTTTTTTTTTTTTAAAGATTTTATTTATTTATCTGAGAGAGAGAATGGGAGACAGAGAGTATGAGAGGGGAAGGGTCAGAGGGAGAAGCAGACCCCCCGCTGAGCAGGGAGCCCGATATGGGACTCGATCCCAGGACTCCAGAATCATGACCTGAGCCGAAGGCAGTTGCTTAACCAGCTGAGCCACCCAGGCGCCCCATTGCAACACTGTTTACACTAGCAGAAAGGGTGAAACAGTTTAAATGTCTGCTGTTGTTAAATTTAATTATATATAACTTAATTAACCATGTCATAATCAGATTATGGGATTATTTTAATTTTTTGAAACATCTTTGATGATATGGAAAAGTCCTCATAAAGTGCTGAATGAGAGTTGGATTCAAGTCCATGTATTTTATATAGTCTCCCTTTAAAGCATATTTTATGTACATATATAAAAATATATGGATGGAAATATGCTGATATATTACCAGTAGATTATCTGTGGGTGTTTGGGATTGTGGCTATTTATTTTCTTTAAAATTTTGAAAATTTCCCAGTGTCCTGGAGTCAGGATGGATAACCTAATTATTAATTATAATTCATTTAAGTGAATTTGGTCTTTGTACAACAACATAAATTTTGGAGGAGGGTGCTTGTTTTTAACCAGCAGTTGTATTGAGTAAGTTTCAATTAGTGAAGCTTTCAGCTGAAAATAACCGGAAGGCAGATGTAGTCACTAGGCATAGGGTAGCTAGTGTTGGTTCAGTAGCGCAACAATGTGAGGGCTGGTGTCTCTTGAATCTCACATGATTGCAGAATAGATGCCTGAATTACTGGCAGTGCACCATTCAAGGTGGGAGGGGTACCGGGAAGGGGGCCAGGGAGGGCCAGCACCATCTGCCTCTTTTATCAGGTATGCAATAGCTTTTCCCAAGGCAATTTGTAGATTTCATTTGACACAGCTGTGTTATACGACTCTCATTAGGACCAGGAACGTGACGATTTAGCTTTTAAAGGCCAAGTATTAGGGGCAGGCAGGGGAGAAGGGGTTGGAAATGGGTATTGGATTAGTTAGCTAACAATATTTGCCACGAGTAACAAACAGAAAATCTTCACTTGGATTGCTGTACTCACTAAATGTTGGAAAAATTAAAAATAGATTAGGGTTTTTTGTTTGTTTAGCTGTTAGTACTTCCCTCTGAATCCTGTTAGGCTGCCATGAATTATGGTTTGCTTCTAGCTCATTTTAAGTGATTAGTAGATGTAGTAGGCAGAATAATGGCCCTCCAAAGATATCCCTGGCCTAAGTCCCAGGACCTACGAATATGTTTCATTACACCGCAAAGGGGAAGTAAAGTTGCTAATCAGCAGGTAGGGAGAATAGGGTGGATTATGCAGGTGGGCCCGATAAGGATAAGGGTCCTTAAAAGTGGAAGAAGAAAGTGGAAAGGTCAGTAAAGAGATGTGATGATGGAAGCAGGTCACAGATGCGATGTTGCTGGAGGAAGGGGGCCATGAGCCAGGGAATGTGGGTGGCCCCAGCAGTTGGAAAAGGCAAGGAAATGGATTCACCCCTAGAGCCTCCCGAAAGGAGGCCTGCCAATACCGTGATGTTATCCCGGTGAGACCTGTGTTGCATTTCTAACTTACAGAACTGTAAGATAAAGAAATGAATGTGGTCTTTCGTCTTTAAGTTTGTGGTAATTTGTTACAGTAGCCATAGAAAATGAGTAAATCGTGTAACGTATAAGCATCAAATCAACACATTGTGTACTTTAAAATTATACAATGTTATATGACAATTATATCTCAAAGCTGGGGGAAAAACTACTAGAGATTTTGGTACCTGGAAGTGGGGTGCTGCTGTAACAAATACCTAAAAATGTGGAAGTGGCTTTGGGAATTGGGCAATGAGTAGATGCTGGAAGAATTTGGGGGAACGTGACAGATAAGGCCTACATTGCCCTGAACGGAGTGTTAGTGGAAAGCTGGATGTTAATGACCTTGGTAGACTCAGAAAGAAGTGAGGAGCAGGGTAGGGAAAACACTTATCACTGTAGAGAATGCTCAGATCCTTGTGAACATACTGTTGGTAGAAATATGGACACTAAAAGCACTGCGGGGAGGGCTCAGAAGGAAATGAGGAAGGTGTTAGCAACTGGAGGGAAGGGGACCCTTGTCCTATAGTGGCAGAGAGCTTAGTAGGATTGTGTCCTGCAGTTATACAGAAATCAGGACTTGTGAGCTTGGATGTTTAACTGAGATTTCCAGAGTGTCAAGGTGCGGCCTGGTTTCTTTTTACCACTTAGAGTACAATTTGAGAGTAGAGAAATAAATCGAGACACCTGTTCAAGACCCAGGAGTTCTTTACAGAAATCATTATGTTGTGCACCTGAAACTGAGACGTTATATGACTGAGACTCTTACAGCGGCAGCACCACTGCTAGTCTGGACTGAAAGGGACAGAGAGAGGACAAAGTGAAAGAAGGTTGTCAGGGTCCCAAATTCTCCAATAGGAAACCGGCTGAGAAGACTGCTCCGCTTTAAACAGGCGCCGCCCTCACAAAAAGGAAGGATGGCTCTGAGGGCAGGGTTACAGGCCCATAGTGTAGAGCTGAGAATGATGGAGAATTCTATCTGGCAGCTGAAACCTTCTCCGGTTTGCTTGGCTGGATTTCAGAATTGCTTAGGACCAGTGACTTTGTTTTCTTCTCTTTTTTTCATTCCGTTTTCTCCTTGTGAACAGGAAAGTCTGTAAGTGCTATCCCGTGGTAGCCCCATGCTTGTATTTTGGGAGCAACTTATTTCTAGTTTCACAGGCCCACAGGTGGAGAGGAATTTTGCCTCGGGAGAGAGTATACCCAGTCTCACCTGTACCTAACTGATTTTGATGCTAAGATCAGGATTTTTGAATCAGTGGGATTTTGATGAGCTTTTGGACTTTGAGTTGGTGCTGTAATGCATTGAGATCTGGGGGGATCTTGGGATGGAGTGAATGTATTTTGCTTCTGAGATGGATGCAGCCTTGCTGACATGGTGATCTTAGCCCAGTGAGCCCTGTGTTGGACTGCTAATCCACAGAACTGTAAGATAATCTTTTATTTTAAGCCACTAATTGTGGTCATCTGTTACAGCAGGAATAGAAAACTAATAGAGTAGATGACCCCTCTGCATATGTAGACAGTTGTGTGACCTTGCTGAGAAACCATGGAGATTAAAAATTCTGAAGAAAATCAGACACTTCATAAAAGGGTATACAAATGGCCAAGAAATACATGGAAATGTTCTCAATATTATTAGTCATCAGGGAAATGCAGGTTAAAATTAGTGAGATATCCTTCCATACCCACTAGAATCTTGGTTAAAATAACAAAACCTGACCACACCAAAATCAACGAGCCTGCTCCAACACCAAGTATACTGTAGGTGGGAATGTAGAATGATACGATCACCTTAGAAGAACTTATGCAGAAAACTTGTAAGAGGAAAAAATAATTTAAAGCCCTGAAAGACTCAAAGTGTACTTGAACAAATGTACATGTTTTTGAGTAGATCAATTAAACATCATAAAGATTTCAGTGCTCTCTAATTTGTAAAATCAGTGCAGTCTCAGTGAAAAAAATCAACAGGCTATATATTTTGGAGTTAGAAAAGTTGATGCTAAAGTTTACATGGAAAAACAAACATTTAAGAATAGCCAGGAAATAACTGTAAAAGAAAAACTGTGAGCTCTACCGGCCAGTGCAGTATTGAGGCCTGAACACTTAAAACAGTGTGGTGCTGACACACGAATAGACCCCTAGAATAAAATTGTATGATGACTCTGTAATGAGTCACCTTGGCCATGCTGATCTACATTTTCAGAATTTCCTGGTCCAAATGGAAAGCATAGAATTAGACCCAAATACACGTGGAAAATTAGTATTTGCCAAAGTGGCATCTCTAATCACTGGGGTAAACAGGTACTTCTTAATATATGATGCTGGGACAACTGAGTAGTCACTTGGAAAAATAAAATTAGATCTATCTTTCACATCCTATATACAAATAAACTCTAAATGGATAAGGAATATAAATTTTAAAAATGAAAGCATACAAGTACTAAAAGAAAACATGAGTGTATTCCTCTTTATTTTTGTTGTAGAGAAAAGCTTTTGTTAGGACTGCAATTCCAGAGGCAAAGATAAAGATTGATTAAATTTGACTATCTAAGTTTCTCTTAATTAATGGCAAAAACACCACATAGAAGATGATTCAGGGGTTTTCAGTAGGTCTAAGTTGTACAGTTTCTTATGTTCATGGTATCCTACACGACATTGCCACTCATTTTATGGCAAAAATGATGTGACAGTAGGCTCATGACTTAAGAGATCCAGTAGTTTTACCATATTCTGTTTCACCTAGGAGCTGACAGCCTAGTGGGATGATGGGATGACCTACTGAATGCTCAACTGAGGTAGTAGGTTAGAGATGAGACCCCGTTCAGTTGGAAAATTCTCCTGTAGGATGCAGTCTCTGCATTACATTGATGGTCAGTGTAGTGTATGGTACCAATAAATACAATATGTGGGACCAGGAATTAAGAGGTAGAAGTAGGACATGCTTTTCTCACCTTTGCTCCCAGTCACCCACTTGTAGAGCTTATGCTTCCCATCCCCACCCAGAATGTGGGTTAAAGGCCCTCTTTCCCAAGGGACAGTGTTTTCAGGGATGAACAGGGGGAAGCATTTAACCCATTGACTTCTGGCTCCCACTGTTTGAGGATTGCCTTCAGCACAGAAATACTGCACGCTTCTGGACCTATGTGTTTGAGTGGCAAGCTGGCAACCACAGGTACCCCATACTCCAGTGTCAGAGAAGTCCTGGGGCAGACAGGGAGCAAGTTTGCACATTCGAAATGATGACTACTGTTAGGCTGCTTTGGATTATTTATGTAGGGGACCAGCAGGTAAAGAAAGGAGCTGCTGTCCTCATAGAGTTAATTGACCTTGATCACTGTCAGGAGCTAGGCTTGTTGCTATTACAAACGTGGAAGAGAGGACTGTATCTGGAATTCAAGGTATTGAGTATATTTTGATGTGTTCATGCCTGAGACAATGGTGAATAGAGAATAGGGAACAGCCAGTGGTCCAGCCCTGGTAAATCTCCAACAAAGAGCTCAGATTCTTTGGGATAAAGGTTTGAGCCACTTACCAGACACCTGACCAAGATGAGCTAAAGTGCTGGCTAAGAGTGAGGGAAATATAGAAGGGGTGATTATGGGAAGGAGATGGTGAACCTCAGTTACGGCTTTGGAATGTGTTGTAGCAGCAAGGATTGTACATATTCCACTCCTTTTCCTGTGTCTTGTAGAAATAGTGGATGGTTACCATCTCAAAGACTCGGTGATAGGTTAGATTTAATGGAGGACACATTCAAGTTTGAGGGGTGCAAAGGATGGACTGTTCTGGGTGCTGCCTTTGAGCCATCTCACATTTTCTCAGGCCTTCTCTGTGATCCCAGCTCTGCTTGCAGTCAGCTGCTCCGGGCAGGGTCCAGCTCCCTTGCGTCCGTAATGCCTGACTCCAAGCACTCGCCGTGTGTTTGGCTTCTTGCCCTGCACTTCCTCTGGCACTCAAGTTTGGGCGCTCACCTGGAACTACCCTGTGGGAGTTAACGTGTGGATTTAACCGAATGGGGAGTTAACACTCTGGGGTTAACTCTCTGCCGGTGGCTAAGACCTAGTGGGTAGATTCTTTCCTTTTCATCCCTTGGAAATGTGGTTCTGACATGGATCTCATAAAGCTCCTCAGAAGATCGCTCATTAAATAACTAGTTGCCTGCAGCAGTGACCCACTAGAGAAAATTTCTTTGTATTAATTTCCCTCCTTCCCTCCCTGTCTTCACTTCCCTTCCCTCAGAACACATTTCCAAATAAACTACCTGTCTGTAAGCCTTTGTCAGGGCAGCCCAAACTAAGACAGAAGCATGGAGCAGTGGTTGGCAAACTATGGCCCGTGGCTAAAACTGCCGCCTCATTTTGTAAATAAAGTTTTATTGGAACACGGCCATGCCTATTTTTTATGTACTGTGCATGGCTGCTTTCATGCGGTTTAGAAGCCAAGGAGAGAGACCTTAGAAGAAACTGAACCTGCCAAGCTTCAGTTTTTATCTAATTGGAAAAATGCAAATATTTATGAAGAAGACTGGTTGATAAATTATTTATATCTCAGCAGTGGAAATCTGTGCCACTATTAAAATGGTATTTTAGATATATATTTGGATATTTAAAAATACATAGATACCTAAAATTGAAAGAAAACATCTACCAATAGGGAAAGATTCTTAAGCTATATTAAGTGAAAAAGGGAGGTGCCAGAAGAGTGGAGATTCACCTGCATGTGTTTTTATGTCTCTGTGGTTTTATAGATTTTTAAAAAGTTCCTTAAGAAAACATAAGCGACGGTTCACAATGACTGTCTTCAGTTGAGCGGCACTAGAGGCGAGGGTGGGTGAGGCAAGACTTGGACTTCGTGTTTTATACCCTTCTGAATGTTTTCAAAGCGTACAAAGATGAAAATACTTTAATAACTAAAAAAATAAAGAAATTGAAGGACTATCAGTTCTTCACAGTTTTCTCCTCTTGGCATCCTGATGGAGCGAGGTGGAGTTGTAGGCTGTTTTGGACCCTGTGAAGGGGAGGCAAAAGGGGGGAGGGGATGAATAGTCTGTTTGGGGCACAGGAAGATAAAAGGGTGAGTGACAGAGTATAGAGGCTAAAAACCTCTTTAAAGTATGGGCATGGAAGTCCGTAACTCCGTCCAACTCCTCTGCTTATTTTTTGAGACGCAGTAGAAAGGTCTGAAGGCATTGACAGTTGTTTAGAAAGCCGTTCCTGAGAGAGAGCATGACCTCGTGAGTTAATCATTGTAGTCCGTGTCTTTTTTTTTTTTTAAAGATTTTATTTATTTATTTGAGAGAGAGAATGAGAGACAGAGAGCATGAGAGGGAGGAGGGTCAGAGGGAGAAGCAGACTCCCTGCCGAGCAGGGAGCCCGACGCGGGACTCGATCCCGGGACTCCAGGATCATGACCTGAGCCGAAGGCAGTCGCTTAACCAACTGAGCCACCCAGGCGCCCTGTAGTCCGTGTCTTTTAAGGAGTTGTCTAGTCTGATGGGTTTTTAGGATTTGGGGGGATTTCGGCCTGTGGCTCTCTAGACCATTGTCTTTACTTCTTATGCGAGTTATCAGTATCTAAAATTACATATTTTGTTAATGTGGTAGAGTATATTATCTCTCCTCTCATTAGTATGTTAGCTCCATGAAGGCAAAGACTTTGTTTTGCTCGCTGCTCTATTGGGATTTAGAACAGCCTTCTACCCTATAGTTTTAATATTTATCTGCAGAAGACACTCAATGAATATCTGCCGAATTAATCACTGCATTAAGATAATTATGGGGACAATTGGAATTAGCTAGGGGTGGACTCCACAGGAGAGATGTTAACTGATTCATGGTAACTCATTTGATTTTTTTCTTAGTCTGACTAAGGACATGACTGGAAAGGAAGATGTGTACCGAGGCCCAGCCATCAGGGCTCTCTGCAGAATCACTGATGTAAGTTCTCTTTGTTTCCTGAGGCATCAAAAGGGACACTGTGTTTATCTACAGGTGGCACTGTAAACTTAATAGGATTCCCTAGTCTGACTCTCTGAATCTTCGGTATTATAGAAACATGACCACCAGAAAGGCTTTTGTGCCTCCAGGCTTTTTTTTCTTTCAGGTTGTCTTTTCCTTTTGTTTATTTAGATTAGTCTATTTTCTCTATATTTGCCCTCACGGAATTTTGTCGTAGTCAGGGAACGTTGCTTGCGGGAAACCAAAACCCATTTGAATTTTTTTTTTTTAAACTTTATTATAGGAAATAGATCTCTCAGAATTTGAGGTAAAGCTTACAACAGATGCCAGAGCAAGAAACAGGGCAGCTCTAAGGAACTCAGCAGCAGGATTTCTCGGATATTTACAGTTATGATCCATCACTTAGCAGGCTCAGGCCTCCTTACTGAAATATTTGAGAGACCCTGGTTAGCCATCAGCCATCCAGTGGCTTGTAACCATGTAGATCTGAGTCAGTTGTTTAACTTGACGCCATCCCTCACATCTGGAGGGATGGGGTTATAGAGTATGTTAGGCTGTCCCTTTCTAGGAACTCTGAGTAGGAAAGGTTAAAATGAAAGGCAGGCTGGGCATTGCCAAGCATCTTGAATAATATTTCAGCTACATTCATGCCTGGGTATATTTTATGTGGATGGTTACAGTTGTCTCAAGTTTTAAAGGTTGAGTAAGAGTAAATGGTAAATCTGGATCCTAAGAGGAGTAATAAAAATGGTACAGTGTTTTTTGCTGCTCAACTGTTTGGCTGTGGTTGTTTGTGTTTTTCATATTAAATTGGTCGCCTAAGACGGGACAATGGCAGTCTGTAGCAGTAAGCCTGTCCACTTGAATATTGATCTCAGGTCTGTTTACACATCTTCATCTGCGACCACCTTCCCAGTGCTCAGCTTTCCTTCAGTTAAATTTAAAAAGAACTTTATTTTCAGAGGATTTCATATTGAGGGCTCACTGTAGTAGTATATTAAACATTTAAGATACTTAGGTATCTAAAACCAGGGATTACATTTGACTTATAGGACTCTATGGGATCCATACAAAATATATCCCCTTCATACAGAGGCATCTTCAGAATTTCAAAACAGCTCCATCCCCATCTAGGAATTTCTTTTATAACAGCCCTGAGTAAGTTGAGCCTCTACTTACGCCTTTGCTCAGACTGGGATTCTCCACTTTGAGACCGTTGATTTCGTTGTTGAACAGTTCATTTTTTTCCTTCCATATACTCTTAAACAGTCCTCTTTGAAGATTTCACTCGGTTGTCTGGGTCCTGCCCTCTGGGATAGGATTGTCTGTTACATGATAATCCTTTTAATGCATTCTAAATACTGGCACAGAAACAAATAGATGACTGGTTTTTGTAAATTATTTTGAAGCAGTAATTTTGAGTGAAACTGTTTTGCTTCAACAGCGTTTTCTCTATGCATGTTATCAGGGAACAATGTTGCAGGCCATTGAGAGATACATGAAGCAGGCCATCGTGGATAAAGTCTCCAGCGTATCCAGCTCTGCACTGGTGTCTTCCTTAGTAAGTGAGCAAGTAGCTGCCTGGTTCTTAGCGGCGCTACAGTGTCTGGGGGAAAAACAAAGTATCACTGCGATTCTCTCACAAATGAAACATTCACAGAATACAGATACATCTCTATTACTTTATCCTGGAGTGTTTTATCAGAGGAGCATTAAAATGGGCAATTAAAAACATGAAATTTTCCCTCTTGGCGTGATGCTGTACAGATCTCTGTAAAGAGTCCTTGCTGTCTCAGCAGCCAATCAACTTAGTTTATTTTTTTCTGGGTTTTTGTTTTGTTTTGTTTTGTTTCTAATCGAGGTGTGAAAAAGTTCTAGGTTCAGTTGAAGTTCCTGATGAAGAAACACAATTGAGATTTTTTTCAGTGATAAAATCTGCATATTTGTATTTCAAACAGTGTAGCTAAAACTTGATGTAAATTCCTCCTTCTTTTTTTGGCTTAATGAATATTATTTATTCAGTATGAAATCTTTATACTATATGTCCCACATGTTAAGAATAAATGTACATTAAATCTTGGTTAAAAAAAAACAAAACCCATGAAACTTTTGTGTTGAAAGATTTTGGTAATCAGAGTTCTGTTGTATACCTAATGAAAATGGGGGTAAGGATGACGTGGTGGACAGAGAAGACACTGGCCAATTTTTAAAAATTTTTATTTTTTAAATCTTTGTGAGCTGTACTTCTGCCTCTTGCCTTTTTACCTCAGTTTTCCTTAGTGTGTGTGGGGTCCTTCAATCCAAAGCCTCCTGTCCCACTTCTAAATTTCTTACTGGAAAGTGGTCTTTGTTTCAGCAGTACCTTTTCTTTCCCCTTTTTATCAAAACAAAATGCATTCATTACAGCTTTATCACATTGTGTTTGTGAAGATTGGTTGTTCCTCTGTGAATGGATTTAGGTCATCTGAATCACAAGAGGTTCTGGGTCTGGAATATAATTGGCCAAGTTTTACAGCAGGGGATATATCAGTACTGTTTCTTTTTTTTCTTCCAGTTGAGTTTCCTGGAAGTAAAACCAAGAATGTGAACATTATTTAAGCACCATTCTATTCACTAGCCCTTCCTTTGCTGTCTTTCCCCTCTCATTGCGTCCTTTCACCCACGTCTCTCAGGCACCCCCCACCCCCCGCCCCCACACACACGTCTTGGAGAAAGTTTCTGGTTTATTACTTGCCTTGGGAGTAGAGACTTGAAATAGATTCCTAAAAGCTACAGAGTTGTCTCTTTCATTTGGAAATGTCTGTTAGTGATTTTTTTTTAAATTATTATTTTTTTTTTTTTAAAGATTTTATTTATGTATTTGACAGAGAGAGAGAGACAGCGAGAGAGGGAACACAAGCAGGGGGAGTGGCAGAGGGAGAAGCAGGCTTCCTGTTGAGCAGGGAGCCCGATGCGGGGCTCTATCCCAGGACCCTGGGATCATGACCTGAGCCGAAGGCAGACGCCCAATGACTGAGCTACCCAGGCACCCCTGTTAGTGATTTTCTAAGAAAACCAGTTCATGCTAGCAAACCTCTAGTGACCATGCATGATCTACTCTTATTTTGCTCTGTGTCTAGCACATGATGAAGATAAGCCATGACGTGGTTAAGCGCTGGGTCAACGAAGCCCAAGAAGCGGCTTCCAGCGACAACATTATGGTCCAGGTACTGCCATTGAATCATATTGGGTCTTGAGACCAGCTTTCTTTAACCTTCCATCTTAGGGGCAATGTATTGACTTCCCAGATGTGTACTAGCTAAAGGCTAATATTGAGCAGCCTATTAGTACATATTCTCAAGTAGATATCCCACTGATTAGAATTACTGTCTGAGGCCTTGAGAGTGTTTTGTAAAAGCTGTAGGAATGTTCAGGAAGGATTCTTACGTTCAGCGGTAGTTGGAGATGCTCATTCCAAAGGTCCTTCATGCTGCATTTCCGTCCTTTATTTGAAAAGCAATTTGTGATGAAGGATGTCCCAGTTCTAAGCTTTTCAGAACTTGGTTATGGTAGACATTACACAAACAGTGAAGAGTAATTTTTATTTTGTGAAACTTAAAAACCATCTTGTTGGGCAGATCTTTTGATATTCATTAATTCCTAATTAAAAGGAACAAGATTAAAATCTTAATTGGCAATTTTGTGTACTTGAGAGGATACTTATTCATCCCCTTTCAGTGTTTACAACTTCTCATGTTAGCGTATTTAGTTATGCGGAAATCAAATAGTAATTTTTCCCTCAAGAAACATTCTCGCTTTCTTAACTCTGATCATTGTGTTTTTACACAAAGGGCCATGATAATTACACTCCTTAAGCCTGCTTTAGGAGATTACTTCTTTAACTACTAACATGGCCACAGACGACTTAAAGCCACTAACAGAGACCTGTGACACTGGTAAAGCCTGGGACCCAAGAGCCTTTGTACTAAGGATGTGTGGGGCCATGCTGAACCTGCTAGAGCCATCTTCGGATTGTATGTCACCTCTTTGATACTGCTTGTCCAGTCTGAATCTTTGATTTCTGGGGGTGAAACTCATAAGAGTTTCTCAACCTTGCCTGTGTTTGATTCAGTATGAAAAAGGTATTCTATTTGTATACATTTGACTTGGGTATCTTTTTACTAAAGTGCCGTATGATTTTATTTTCCTGGGAGTTTGTCCTCTTCCTCCTCAGCTTTCTGTGTGTTACATCCTTTTTCTTGTCCTTTAGTACCATGCATTGGGAGTCCTGTATCACCTTAAGAAGAACGATCGGCTTGCTGTTTCTAAGATGTTGAATAAATTTACTAAATCTGGTCTCAAATCACAGTTTGCTTACTGCATGCTGATCCGAATTGCCAGTCGCTTACTAAAAGAAAACGAAGAGGGGTAAGTGTCTTCACCTAAACCTAAGTAATTTTCTGTTTGCTGGTTAACCTACTTCTAAGTTTATTTCCTTTATGAATATTTTTTTGGGTAGCGCTGATTTTACAGATGGATTTGGTGTTTTCCAAATTAAGAAAATTCATGGGATTCTAAGTAATGCAACTTTTTTTTTTTAACCTTAATGTATGCTCTGGTATATGTATTTAATAGATTACGATTGCCAATAATAAGAAACTGATATTGAACAAAAAATACTTAGAGATCATAAGATGTGCAATAATGTGAAAGCTGGAAGTGACATGAAGAATCTTGCTTGTTCCTTTTGTTTTTATAAAAGAATATTGAAGTGCTGCATTTAATGATTTATTTATTTAAAGGGCATGAAGGAGGAGAAGAGAATTCCACATTTGTAAGGCTCTTATATTGTTCATGAAGTAGTGTTATGTTATTTGATGGTAGACTGTGATAATAGAAAGATGAATATTGTAATCTCTTAAGTAACCACTAAAGAAAAACATAGGAGGTGTAGCATAAATGTCAACAGAGAAGATAAAGTGGAATATTAAAAAAATATTCGGTTGAGCTTCCTGCTTCTGATAATGGTGGAGTAGCTTGGTCACATTAGCCCACTGCAAATACTTATATCATTGGTACAAAACTTTGCCTCCCCCCAAAAGTAGGAAAACCCACCACTATTTGAAAGTACTGGTGAGTGGTGAAAAGCAGGCAAAAACTGGAAGGAAGTTGATGTCTGAGAAGCAGAGGCTATACTAGGTGAGATTTGTGTATTTCTGGCTAGTCTCCAGAGATCCCACAGTTCCTAGATGTGGGATCACAGAAAGCCATAGTATTTACTGGACAGAGGGGTCAGAATATAGTTTGAGATTGGAAGAGTGATGAAAACCTATGGTGGAAATCCTGGAAAGGAGGAAACCACAATTGGGGTAAGCTCCGAAATCAATTTCAAACTCTCTAAAACTCTGTGGTTGACCACAGATCTATACGTGTAGAGGGGAAAACTCTAGGAAACCTGACTAACAGTAGCTGTGAACTGAAAGAACTGAGTGGAGATTCAGCTGCACCTCACTCACAGCCAAAGAAATGAAGTTTGGAGTTTGAGCCAGCCAAGTTAACTGCCTGCTAGAGAAACATCAAATTTCTAGAGTCTTTGCATCCTGTCATTCACGATGTTTATATACAGTAAGAAACTGATAGAAGTGCAAAGAGTTTGGAAAATGTGACCAGTAGTTAAGAGAAAAACCAGTCAACAGACACTGACTCTGATATGACCTGGACATTGGAATTAGCAGACAAAAACTCTAACAGGCTTATAAAAGATGCTTTCAAGAGTTTTAATGGGAAATAGTTATAATGAATGAGCAGGGGAAATGAAAACTATAAGAAGGAACTAAAAAGAAATTCCAGAGCTTTAAATTCCTTGTTAGTCAGAATTCAACCAGAAAAGCAGAACCCATAGCAGATAAATATATAAAGAGATTTATTACAAGGAACTGGCATTTGCAATTTGGGAGCTTGCTAAGCAAGTCCAAGATCCTTAGGGCAGGCTGTCGGGAAGGGAGGATATCACAGGCAGGTGGGAACTCATGGGCACAGGCTGAAGCAGCTGTCCATTGGTGGAATTTGTCATCTCACATTTTACTATAAGCAGCAAGATGAAACCAGGTCACACCTTCAACACTTTCCTTGGAAATTCCCTCAAGTAAAGAGTCAGGTTCATCATCTACAGGTTATGGTTTCCACAAAACTGCAGGACAGAATTTTGCTAATCTGTCCACTAACCTATAACAAGTATCCACTTTACTCCAGTTTACAATAACTTCTTCCTTCTGTGCTCTTACAGGATCCTCCAAGACTGGATTTCCCCCCTCCCCTCCCCTCCCTCCTTCCTTCCTTTTTAATTCCAGCATAATTAGCATATAGTGTTCTATTAGTGTCAGGTGTGCAATATAGTGATTCAAGAATTCCATACATCATCCAGTCCTTATCAGAACAAGTGCACTCCTTAGTCCCCATCACCTATTACCCCATCCCCCACCCACCCCCTCTCTGGTAACCATCAATTTGTTCTCTATAGTTAAGAGTCTGTTTCCTTTCCTCTCTTTCCTTTGATCATTTGTTTCATTTCTTAAATTCCACATATAAGTGAAATCATATATTTTTCTCTGACTTATTTCACTTAGCATTATACTCTTGAGCTCCATCCATGTTGTTGCAAATAGAAAGATTGCATTCTTCCTTACAGCCGAATAATATTCATACACACACACACACACACACACACACACACCCCGTCTTCTTTGTCCATTGATCTATCGATAAACACTTGGGCTGCTTCCATAATTTGGTTATTGTAAATAATGCTGCAATAAACATAGGGGTGCATGTATCCTTTTGAATTAGTGTTTTTGTATTCTTTGGATAAATACCCAGTAGTGTGATTACTGGATCATGGGGTATTTCTATTTTTAACTTTCTGAGAAACCATAAATTCCATATTGTCTTCCGTAGTGGCTGCACCAGTTTGCATTCCCACCAGCAGTGCATGAGTGTACCTTTTTCTCTACATCCTCACCAACACTTGTTATTTCTCATGTTTTTGATTTTAGCCATTCTGACAGGTGTGAGGTGGTATCTCTTTGTGGTTTTAGGTTGCATTTCCCTGGTGATGAGTGGTGTTGAGTATCTTTTCATGTGTCTATTGACCATTAGTATGTCTTTGGAGAAATGTCTGTTCATGTCTTCTGCCCATTTTTAATTGGATTATTTGTTTTCTGAGTGTTGAGTTTTAGAAGTTGTTTATATATTTTGGATACTAACCCTTAATCAGATAGGTCATTTGCAAATAACCTCTCCCATTTAGTAGGTTGTCTTTTAGTTTTGTTGATTGTTTCCTTTGTTGCGCAGAAGCCTTTCATTCTGATGATAATCCCTATAGTTTATTTTTGCTTTTGTTTCCCTTGCTTTAGGAGACATCTAGAAAGATGTTGTTACAGCCAATGTCAGAGAAATTACTGTTTGTGCTCTCTTCTAGGTTTTTTTATGCTTTCAGGTCTCATTTAGGTCCTTAATCCATTTTGAGCTTATTTTTGTGTATAGTGAAAGAAACTGGTCCAGTTTCATTCTTCTGCATGTAGCTGTCCAGTTTTCCCAACACCATTTGTTGAAGAGACTGTCTTTTTCCCATTGCATATTCTTGCCTCTTTTGTTGAAGATTAGTTGACCTTATATTTGTGGGTTTATTTCTGGGCTTTCTATCCTGTTCCATGAATCTATGTATCTGTTTTTGTGTACTACCACACTGCTTAGATTGCTACAGCTTTGTAGTATAACCTGAAATCTGGAATTGTGATACCTCCAGCATTGTTTTGTTTCGGGGTCTTTTGTGGTTCCATACAAATTTTAGGATTGTTTGTTCTAGTTGTGTAAAAAATGCTGTTGGTATTTTGATAGGGATTGCATTAAATTTGTAGATTGCTTTGAGTAGTATGGACATTCTAACAATATTTGTTCTTCCAATCCATGAGCATGGGATATCTTTCCATTTGTGTTGTCTTTAATTTCTTTCATCACTGTTTTATAATTTTCAGAGTACCGGTTTTTCACCTCCTTGGTTAAGTTTATTCCTAGATATTTTATTATTTTTTGGTGCATTTTTAAAGGAATTGCTTTAATTCCTTTCTGTTTATTATTAGTGTATAGAAATGCAGTGGATTTCTGTACATTGAATTTTTTCACATTGCGACCTTACTGAATGAATTTATCAGTTCTAGTAGCTTTTTGGTGGAGTCTTTAGGGTTTTCTATATATAGTATATGCAAATAGTGAAAGTTTTACTTTTTCCTTACTAACTTGGATTCCTTTTATTCCTTTTTCTCATCTGATTACTGTGGCTAGGACTTCCAGTACTATGTTGAATAAAAGTGGTGAGAGGGACATCCTTGTCTTGTTCCTGATCTTAGGGGAAAAGCTTTCAGTTTTTCACCATTGAGTTTGTTAGCTGTGGGTTTTTCATATATGGCCTTCATTATGTTGATGTTTATTCCCTCTAAGCCTACTTTGTTGAGGGTTTTTTTCATGAATGAATGTTGCACTTTGTTGGATGTTTTTTTCTGCATCTATTGAAGTGATCATATGGTTTTTATCCTTTTTATTATAGATGAGATATATCACCTTGATTGATTTGCAAATATTTAACCACCCTTACATCCTGGGAATAAATCCCACTTGATTGTGGTGAATGATTTTTTTTTAATGGATTGTTGGATTCGATTTGCTAATATACTTTAAAGATTTATTCATTTATTTTAGAGAGTGCATGCAGTCACTAGGTGCCCTGATTTGCTAATATTTTGGTGAGGATTTTTGTATCTGTGTTCATCACAGATAGTAGTACATTTATCTGGTTTTGATATGGGGGCAATACAGGCCTCATAGTTTTCCTTCCTCTTCTATTTTTTGAAATAGTTTTGGAATATTTTAATAGTTTTAAACATTCTTTAAATGTTTGGTAGATGTGAAGCCATTGGACTTTTGTTTGTTGCGAGTTTTTTTTATTATGGATTCAATTTCATTACTGGTAATCTGTTTAAGTTTTCTATTTCTTCTTGATTCAGTTTTGGAAGGTTATGTTTCTAGAAATTCATCCATTTCTTCTAAGTTGTCCAATTTGTTGGCATATAGTTTTTCATAATCTCTTGCAATCCTTTGTATTTCTGAGGTGTCGGTTACTATTTTTCCTCTTTCATTTCTGATTTTTTTTTTTTTTTTTAGTCCTGTCTTTTGATGAGTCTGGCTAAGGGTTTACCAATTTTGTTGATCTTTTCAAAGAACCAGCTCTGGTTTCATTGATCTGTTCTATATTTTAGTTTCTATATCATTTATTTCTGCTCTAAACTTTATTTCCTTCCTTCTACTGGTTTTGGATTTTGTTTTTCTGGCTCCTTTAGGTGTAAGGTTAGTTGTTTATTTGAGATTTTTCTTCTTGAGGTAGGCCTGTATTGCTGTAAACGTCCCTCTTAGAACTTCTTTTGCTGCATCCCAGAGATTTTGGACTGTTACGTTTTCATTTTCATTTGTCTCCACGTATTTTATTTCCTCTTTGATTTTTTTTTTTTGATTGACCCATTCATTGTTTAGTAGCATGTTATTTAACTTCCATGTATTTATGCTTATTCCAGATATTTTCTTGTGGTTGATTTCTAGTTACAGAGCGTCGTGGTCAGAAAAGATGCATGGAATGACTTCGATCTTTCTCAGTTTGTTGAGACTTGTTTTGTGGCCCAATATGTTATCTATTCTGGAGAACGTTCAATGTACACTTGAAAAGAATGGGCATTCTGCTGTTTTAGGATGGAGTCCAAGACAGATTTCTACAAGTGGTCTGTGAACCCTCATAGGCAGTGTTCTTAAAGACCAGATTTCTAATAGCACTCCGTTTAAGGCAATTCAGGCGTTTTTCATCATGCTCCCCCAAATTCTACCAGCTTCTACCCCTTGCTTGCTTCCAGAGACAGTTCCACAGTTTCAGGTTCTTGTTACAGTAGCACCTTACTGTCAGGTAGCAAAATCTGTATTGGTTTTTTATTGTTACCATAACATGATCACAAATGTAGTGGCTATTACAACATTCGTTTATGATCTCGTGGTTCTGTAGGTTGGACATAAGTCTCGTGGGCCAAAGTCACAATGTTAGCAGGATGCTGATGCTTACTGGAGACTTCGGGGGAAGAATTCACTTTTAATCTTGTTTAGGTTGTTGGCCAAATTCATTTCTTTGTGGCTAAAGCTTGGTAGGTCTCTATTTCCTTCATGGCTGTTAGCCAGGGGTTGGTCTGTGTCATGTAAGGTAACATATTCACAGGTTGCATGGAAGAAGCCTGGCCATCTGGGGGGCCCTTCTGCCTGCCACACAGAAGGTAACTGAAATGGATAATTTACTGGATAGACTTAGCACCTGACTAGAGATGGCTAACAAAAGAGTGAAGGTAAGTTAGTGAATTTTAAGACAGAGCAATAGAAAGTAAATAATTTGAAGAACACAGAAAACAGATTAAAGAAGAACAAACAGCTTCAGAGAACTGTGGGGATAATATCAACTGGTGTACCACTTGATACATAATTGGAATTCCTGAGGGAGATGTGAGAGACTGGAGCAAAAAAGCTATACGAAGAAATAATGAACAGATTTCTCAATATGCATTTATTCTCGCAGTGCAAGATTCATTTAACAATCAAAAACCAACATAACATTCCTCATTTAAAGAATAAAGGAGAATAATCTCAATATTGTAATGGATGCAAAAAAAGCACTTGATAAAATTCAGTGACAATTTGTGATTAGAAATCTCTTTTCAAAGCAAAGAATAGAAGGGAACATCATTATTCTGATAAGGGTACCAAAAAAATCTCCAGTAGACTTTATACTTATTGGTGGACTATTAAGGATTTCCCCTTGAGATTATAAATGAAACAGGGATGCCTGCTAACTATATATATATTTTTTAAGCAACAGGTTTTTTTGGGTGTTTTTGGTTTTTTTTAACATTTTATTTATTTGACAGAGACACAGCAAGAGAGGGAACACAAGCAGGGGGAGTGGGAGAGGGAGAAGCAGGCTTCTAGCTGAGCAGGGAGCCTGATGCGGGGCTGGATCCCAGGACCCTGGGATCATGACCTGAGCCAAAGGCAGATGCTCAACGACTGAGCCACCCAGGCGCCCATTTAAGCAACATTTTACTGGAAGTCATACTTGATGCAATAAGTAAAAAAAAATATCTAAGGATTGGAAAGAGGACATAAAACAGTCTTTGCTGACAACATGATTGTATATAGAGAATGTAAAATATGCATTATCTATCAGAATTGATATGTGAATTTATCAAGGTTACTGGATAGTTAAGTATCCAAAATTGATATTATTTCTATATTCCAGCAACCAGTCAGGAAAATAAAATTTTGAGGGGCACCTGGGTGGCTCAGTCAGTTGAGCATCTGCCTTCAGCTCAGGTCATGATCCCAGGGTCCTGGGATCCAGCTCTCTGCTCACTGGGGAGCCTGCTTCTCTCTCTCTCTCTCTCTTTCTCTGTCAAATAAATAAAGAAAAGCTTAAAAAAAAAAAAAAAAAAGGTTCGCCATAAAAAAGTAAGTAAAGTAAAATTGTGAAAAGATGGCACCATTTGTATTGAAATCAAATCCTTAGGAATAAATCTCCCCAAAACTGTGTACATCTCTACAAAAATTATAAAATGTTATTGAAGTATAACCTGAATAAATGCAGGGATATATTCTGTTCTCAGATTGGAATATTCAATACTATAAAGATGTCACATCTTATTTTGATCTGTGGATTCAGTGCACCCCCAAGCAGAATCTCAGTTGGCTTCTTTTAAATACCAAACAGAAATACATACATTTGTGTCAAAAGACGAACCAAGGATACGTCTAGGACTGCTGTTCAGTCCAAATGGAAGGAGTCCACATGTCCGACATATCAGAATCAAAAAATAAATTGTGGTATATTCATACAGTCAGTAGTGTACAAAACAATAGACATGAACAAAGTACTGTTAAATACAACCACATGGGTAAATCTCCCTAAGTCACACAGATCCGTTCTATATGGTTCTGTTTGAGTTAATTTGAGACTTGACAGGCACAACTGATGTACAGCATTAAAAGTTTGTATTTATCTTTAGGGCAGAAGCACAGTTGTGCCTGGGAGGTGGCATTAGGGGCTCCTGTAGTGCTTGAAGTATTCATCTTCTTTGTCATTGTAGCTTTGTAATAATGCACTTAGGACTTAGTTATCTCCTGCTGTATAACAAATTACTGAAGAACCTAACCAGATTAAAAGGACAACTACTTATTTTGCCCCACATGGTTTCTGTAGGTCAGGGGTTGGGAGTGTTCTTAGCTGGTTCCTGCTTGAGATCTTTCATGAGGTTGTAATCAAGATGTTGGGCGGGGTTGCAGTCATTGGAAGGCTTGAGGGAGGCTGGAGAATCTGCTTCCAGGTCACTCACTCACATGACCGGTGCCTTGGTGCAAGCTGTTGGCAGGACACCTGAGTTCCTTGCCATGTAGACTTCTCCATAGGGCTGTTCAGTGTCCTCATAACATTGTGGAAGTCACAATCATTTTTATGACCTAGTCTTTGAAACCACATTTCAGCATTTCTGCAATATTCTGTTGGATAAAAAGATCAACTCTATTCAGTGTGGCTGGGGACTAGAAAAGGGAATGGATACCAGAAACCAAGAATCACTGGGGGCGTCTCTAAGTTCGGCTATTGTATTAGTATGCTACGGCCGCCATAACAAAATACCACAGACTAGGTGGCTTAAACAACAGAAATGTACAGTTCTGGAAGCCAGGAAATCCAAGATTAGAGTGGTGCCTGGTGAGAACTTTCCTTTGGGTTGCAGAGTGCCATCTTAGCCCCATGTGCTCACATGATCTTCCTATACACACACACACAAACACACATACACACACACACACACACATGAAGGGGGGCAAGAGCGAGTGCTCTATCAGATCAGGACTCTACCTGTATAACTTCATTTAACCTTAAATTACTTCCTTAGAGGCCCCATCTCTAAATAGAGTCACACTGTAGGTTGGGGCTTGACTATGAGTTCGGGGGAGTGAGGGGGACACAGACATTTCATGTACTTTCTGTATTTTTATATAATTTAATACAAAGTTAACTCTTTAAGTGGCTGATCAAATCTCAGACCTGTAGAAAGGTAGGATCCTTAGAGTAAACACAAGCACACACGTGCAGCACCAAATGCTAAGTAGAATGCCGTGTGAAGATAAGCAAGCACACTTTAACACTGATTTTTTTTTTTTTTAACAAGGATAAAGAGAGAATTCTAAAGATTATATGAAAACAAAGATACTTAACCTGTAGTTTTACTTTAGGTTTCTCTGTGGCATTGTATGCAAAGCAGCAGTTGAGCAGTGTCTTCATAGTGCTGTGGGAAAATAACGGTCAGCCTAGAATGCTCGACTCTCCCAAACTAACCTTCAACACTGAGGATGAAAGGTATTTTTAAACGTAAGGGTTTACCATAACTAGTTTATCAATCACTTTGTAGGAATTATTCATAGATTTACTCCAGCATGAACAAATACATGCTCAGAAGGCAGCAGTGGGATTTAGGAAATAAGAGTGAACAATGGATTAGTGTAAGCATTAGTAATATAGATATTTTAACTTTTTAAAATTTAATAAAAAGTTCAAAGATTCCAGAAGACAGCAACATGATAAATGATGGTGTAGAAGGTGGTATTAGATGGAAGTAAAAGCATGCTAAGATTTTGGTCTTGTTTTTTGGTTTTGTTTTCTTTTGTCTGTTTTTTTTTGGGAGGGAGGAAGATGTTGTTAATAATTATCTTTTTATATTTATTTAAGTAGTCTCTACCCCCAACATTGGGCTTGAATGCATGATCCCGAGATCGAGAGTCGCATGCTCTCCTAACTGAGCAGGCGCCCCAAGATGTTAATTATTAATGTTAAACTTTGTCAGAAAAACATATGGGTTAGTAACTAAGAATATAAGTGGAATGTAAAGCTTTAAAAATGTTGAAATAAAAATGGAAGGAAAAAAACTTGATCAACGTTTACTGGAGTATATAAATACAAAACAAAATAAATTGGGCAGAATTCAGTGTAAATGTATTAGTTATCTCTTGCCGTGTGACAAATTAGCACCAAACTTAGCAGCTTATCACTGACATCATCTCATAGTTTCTGTGGTCAGGAATCAGGAAGTGGCTTAGCTTTTGGTTTTGGTCCAGGGTCCTTCAGGAAGTTGCAATCAAGCTGTCAGCCAGAGCTGCACTCATCTAGATCTGGAGGATCCACTTCCAGTTTCCCTCGTGAAGCTGTTGACAAGCCTCAGTTTCTCCCTGGCTGTTGGCCAGGTGCTTCAGTTTCTTTCTTTGGCAGCCTCTCCATAGGCTGCTTGAATGTCCTCACAGCATGGCAGTGGCTTTTCCCAAAGTAAGCAAGCTGAAGGCGAGAGGCTCACATGGAAAGCTGCAATGCTTTATAACCTAACTAATCTCCACGGTGACCTGCTGTCACCGCTGATGGATTCCCTTGGTTACAGAGCCCAAGCCTAGTATGTGGGAGGGGACTACACGGCAATGTGGATTTTCAAAAGTGCAGATTTGGGGGGACCATCATAGAGGTTGCAAGCAAAAATATTTCTATTATAGTAAATGTAAGTGGATTTACTTACATTATTAAAGGATTACTTATTAAAAGTGTCAGGTCGGGGGCACCTGGGTGGCTCAGTCGTTAAGCGTCTGCCTTCGGCTCAGGTCATGATCCCAGGGTCCTGGGATCAAGCCCCACATCGGGCTCCTTGCTCAGCGGGAAGCCTGCTTCTCCCTCTCCCACTCCCCCTGCTTGTGTTCCCTCTCTCGCTGTCTCTC
>NC_138380.1:19556443-19590116 GCF_054177405.1 Leptonychotes weddellii
TAAAAGTATCAGGTCAGGTAAACAAAATAAGAGATCTATTATATAGCCTTTTATAACAGACACTTCTAAACAGAGTGACAAGGAAAAGTTTAAAATGTATCAAAAATAGGGGTGCCTGGGTGGGTCGGTCGTTAAGCGTCTGCCTTCAGCTCAGGTCATGATCTCAGGGTCCTGGGATTGAGCCCTACATCGGGCTCCCTGCTCCGCGGGAAGTCGTCTTCTTCTTCTCCCACTCCCCCTGCTTGTGTTCCCTCTCTTGCTGTGTCTCTCTCTGTCAAATAAATAAAAATCTTAAAAAAAAAAAATAAAAATGTATCAAAAATACATGTTTGATAGACACTAACACTATATATAATAATTGCTGCTTAGTAATAGTAATACAAGTCAGAACACAAGGAATCAGGATTTAGAACATTAAAAATGACAAAGTGGGATTTTGTATTTTGACAAAAGTATAATAGTCTAAATAATATCATGGGAGTGAACTTGTATAAGCAGTTGACCCTTGAGCAACACAGGTTTGAACTGTGCAGTCCACTTACACATGGATAAATATAGTACAGTATCATAAGTGTATTTTCCTTCTAATTTTCTTAACATTTTCTTTTCTCTGGCTTGCTTTATTGTAAGAATACAATATACAATGCGTATGACATACAAAGTATGTGTGAATCAACTATTTATGATGTGGGTAAGGCTTCTAGTTAATAGTAGGCTACCTGTAGTTAAGTTTGAGTCAAATACATGAATTTTTGACTGCTTAGTGGTTTGGTGCCCCTCATCCCTGCACTGCTCAAGGACGGTTAAGTATTAACTATACTTAATAACATTGCTTCAAAATATGTACAGTAAAATCTTAAATATAAGAAAATAAAGGGTTTGGAAGACTATAACCCCTCATGTCGCAGAAACAGACAAATCACTTATAAAAGTAGAAAACTGTAGTCAGTCTGTGTATCACTGATAACAAAATTTACCTCATTTAGAACCCTAGATCCAAGAGAGAATATGCAATATTCTTTAAAATTTTTAAGTTAAAAAACATAGTATACATATAAGGGAAATGTATAAGACTTAAAGTTGTATTACATTAAATCTAATTGCTGTGGAATACCCATATAATGCCCATATGCTAGGTAGTACATTTCTGGTATCCTAGAAATGCTTTATGTATCCTCTTGGTCATACCTACCCCCAGGAGAAGTCACTATTCTGATTTTTATGGTAGTAATTTCTTTGCTTTTCTTTAGATTTTTACCCCCTGTGTATGCATCCATAAGCAGTAAGGTTTAGTTTTGTCTTGTTTTGAACATTATGTCATTAGAATCATGCTATGTTTTGTATCTTGTTTTTTTTTTTTTTTCCACTCAGTATTTCAGTGTAAAATTCACCCTTGTTTTTGCTGAAGCTCTAGTTCATTTTAATTGTATATTTCCTTGATTGAATCCTTCCAGGTTCATTTATATTCATTCTTCTATTAATGGGCATTTGGGTTGTTTTCTGTTTTGAGCACTTACTAATGAAACAGCTACAAACAACATTCCTGGGCTTATACCACACTACCTTATTACCATAGCTTTCTCTCTTTATATGTAAGCATTTATTTCTATAGATAGGTCTCCAGGAATGGAATTGGTCGATCACTGTTAGACCATTTTTCGAAGTGATTATATCCAGCCAGTAGGCTGAGATCCCCTGAGGCCAAGACTTGATGTCAAATTTTAAAATTTTTACTAATCAGAGGGGGTGTATTAGATTTTCTTTATTGAGCTATAATTCCCATACCATGAAATTCACCTTTTTAGAGTGTATATTCAGTGGTCTTTAGTATATTCACAAAGTTGTGTAACTACCACCACTAATTCCAGAATATTTTTATCATTCCAAAAAGAACCCCCCCCTGCCAACCCATTAACAGTCACTCCCTATTCCTCCCCCTCCTCTCAGCCCCTGGAAAACATTAATCTGCTTCCTATTTCTCTGGATTTGCCTGTTCTGGACATTTCATATAAATGGGATCATACAATATGTGGTCTTTTGTTTCTGGTTTCTTTCATTTAATGTTTTTAGGGTTCATCTATATTATAGAAGTATCAATACTTTATTCTTTTTATGGCTGAATAATATTCCACTGGGTAGCTATCACATATTTTATTCATTTTTCTGTCGATGGACATTTGGGTGTTTCCACTTTTTAGCTGTTACGAATAATGCCACTATGAACAGTCATGCATAATTTTTTATGTGAGTATGTTTTCCATTCTCTTGGGTATAGACTGAGGAGTAGACTTGCTGGGTCATAATGTAACTCTGTGTTTAACTTTTTGAGAAACTGCCAAACCGTTTTCCAAAATGGGTGCATCATTTTACATTCTTGCCCGCAGTGCATGGAGGTTCCAATTTCTCCGCAACCTCACCAACACTCATTATTGTCTTTTTTTTTTCTTTTGAAGATTTACTTATTTATTTTTTAGAGAGAGAGAGAAAGAAAGCCTGCAGGGGTGGGTAGGGGTAGAGGGAGAGGGAGAGTCTCAAGCAGACTCTGCACGGAACCCAACTTGGGGCCCAATCCCGCAACCCTGAGATTACAACCTGAGCCGAAACCAAGAGTTGACAACTGTGCCACCGAGGCACCGTCTTTTTTTATTATATATCCCGTAGTCAGTGTGATGAGGTATCTCATTGTGTGTTTTTTTCCCATTGAAAAAAAATTTTTTTAAGTATTTAATTCATTTATTTGACAGTGAGCATAAGCAGGGGGAGCGGCAGGCAGAGGGAGAGGGAGAAGCAGACTCCCCGCTAAGCAGAGAACCTGTCCTGGGGCTTGATCCCAGGACCCTGGGATCATGACCTTAGCCGAGGCAGATGCTTAACTGATTGAGCCACCCAGGCGCCCCTTCCATTGAAAAAAATTTTATTGACCAAAAATTGTACAAATAAGCTATTGGTTTGATAACAACAAAGGCTGAATTTCCCTAATGACTAATAATGTTGAGTATCTTTTCATGTGCTTATTGGGCATTTGTAGATTTTTTTTTTTTTTTAGATTTTATTTATTTATTTGAGAGAGAGCTCGAGAGAGCACAAACGGCGGGGGGGAGGGGGAGAGGGAGAAGCAGGCTCTCCACTGAGCAGGGAGCCTGACATGGGGCTCCATCCCAGGACCCTGGAATCATGACCTGAGCTGAAGGCAGACACTTAACCAACTGAAACATTCAGGCACCCCCATTTGTAGATCTTTGGAGAAAGGTCTATTCAGATCCATTGCTCATTTAAAAAACTGGGTTGTCTTTTATTGAGTTGTAATCATTGTTAAATATAGTTTGGATACTAGACCTTTATTAGATACATAATTTGCAAATGTTTCCTCCCATTTTGTGGATTGTGTTTTTAGTTTCCTGGTTGTGTCCTTTGAAGTACAGAAGTTTTAAATTTTGATGAAGTCCAGGTTATGTAGGTTTTGTTTTGGGCTTTTTTTGTTTTTGTTTGTTTTTCGTTGTTCGTGCATTTGGTACTATACTAAGGAAACCATGGTCTAATCCAAGGTCATGAAGATTTACACCTATGCTTTCTTCTAAGAGTTTTATAATTTTATCTTTTATATTTAGGTCTTTGATACATTTTGAGATATTTTATATATAGTGTGAGGTGTAGGGGTCCAGTTTCATTCTTTTGCATGTGGAGATCTGATTGAAATAGGAGTTTGCAGTTGTCTCAGCACTATTTGGTGAAAGATTATTTTTCCTTTGTATTGCCTTGGCATCCTTGTCAAGTCATTGTGGTTTTAGTTTGTAATTTCCTAATTACTAATGAGTTTGGGAACCTTTTTCTATGTTTATTAACCATTTGAATATCTTTTCTGTTGAAATACCCAGTTTTTAATTGGGTTATCTGCCTTATTTTTACTGATTTCTAGGAGTTGTTTTTTGGTTGTATATGTTGCAAATAGCTTTTGCCACTCAAGTTAGTCTGTTCTCTTGGTGTCTTGATGAACAGAACTTCTTTAATGTAGTCAAATTTATCAGTCTTTGACTTTTGGAATAATACTTTTGGTGTCTTGCTCAAGACATCTTCTAGTTCAAGTTCTCAAATATATCTTCTATGCTATTTTTTATCAGCATTATAGTTTTAACTTTGGTGTTCTAGGTCTATAATCTACTTGGAATTGTTTTTTGGATATGGTATGAGGTAACAATTTAATTTCTTTTTTTCCTCCTTATGGATACCGAGTAGTCCTGCTACCATTTGTTGAAATATGTGTTCGTACCCACTGCTCTGCAATGTCAGCTGTGTCGTAAGTCAGGTATCCTTGTACTCACTGCTTTGTTTCTGGGCTCCTCGGCTCTAGGAGCTCTCTTTCTGTTTCTGCACCAACAACACATTCTTTATTATCACAGCTTCATCATAGTGTAGATACATGCTGGAACAAATCCTCCCTTATTCTGCCAGAGTGTTTTCCAGCTCTTGTTTTACATCCTTATTTTTCTGTGCATATGTATGTAATTTTATTAGGGATTGTTCAGCCTTGCCCTCAGTCAAATTTGCCTCTTCCTGGGATACTCCCATCAAGACCATTAATAACAACCAAGGAGTTCTAACCTGGGCAGTGATATCCCCCAGGTTTTTCATTCATTGGGATTTTGGGGCTATTTCTCACAGGTAGTTAGTGAGACCAGCCATCCCAGTGACGGGTCATAATGACAAAATGTGTCTTTGACCTCCTTCGCTTTGATTTACTTCCAGAAAGCCACAGTAGAAACCTGACTTGATGCCCACCTCACTGTAACAGTTCTTACACAAATAAGCACAGATGGGGCGCCTGAGTGGCTCAGTTGGTTAAGCGACTGCCTTCGGCTCAGGTCATGATCCTGGAGTCCCGGGATCGAGTCCCGCATCGGGCTCCCTGCTCGGCGGGGAGTCTGCTTCTCCCTCTGACCCTCCTCCCTCTCATGCTCTCTGTCTCTCATTCTCTCTCTTGCAAATAAATAAAAAAAAAAATTAAAAAAAAAAAAAATAAGCACAGATGTCCAAGGAAAACTCACACACAGCCTACTGGAGTAGCGTTCAGTGGGAGCAACCCATAGAGACGGAAACCGGAGCAGATGCACTGACTGCCCCAGCGCCCATTCATTCCAGTTCAGTGCACAGAGGTCTGTCAGGGCAGGTTTCACATCCCAAGAGAGGGATTAGGACCCTTGGGCTTTGTGGCTTTTAAACCGCTTTAAGTACAGAAGCGACAACCATTCACTGTTGTGATCAGGGGTGGGATGCAGAAGTAACATAATATGATAGACATTATATCTGATGCCACAGGGGAAGAAATTAGAAGAGACAACCCTGAACAATTATATGCCACCAAATAGAACCTATTTTGACAGCATAGTTTTTTAGGGGAAGCAACCCTTCCCTGGCATAATCAGGGTCTGGGATCCAAATCTTGCAGCTGTATGATGTGGCATGTTGGTAGCAGAAATCTTCCTCTTTCATGGTTGGGGAAGTACCAGCCCCTCCCTTGGCATGATGGGAAGGAACTCCAGCCCAAGTTTTGGGTTGACCGGAATTGATTGCCGTACACATTGGGCTGAGTCCAGTTGTCATGGAGGTTCATAGGAACTCAGCTTCTTTTTTGGGTGGTCAGCAGATCAGTTTTGGATGAAATGACCCTTACCCCTCAGTTGTTAATTCTCAGGATTTCTCTGGCAATTCTTTTTTATTTTGTATGTATATTTACATAGATGGCATTTTAAAAACTTAATTTTTCACTATAAACTTCCCTTTTAGTACTGCTTTTATTGCACGTTTTTGTCTCATGATATTTTCTAATTTTCCTTTTTAAACTGCTTTAAGTACTTCTTTGACCTATTGGTTGTTCAAGAGTGTGTTGTTTACTTTCTACATATTTGTGAATGTTCCAGTTTTCCTTTTGTTATTGATTTCTAGTTTCATTCCATTGTGGTTAGAAGAGATACTTGGTATGATTTTAATCTTCTTAAATTTGTTAAGACTTGTTTTGTGACCTAACATGTAATCTAATCTGGAGAATATTCTGTGTGTACTTGGGGAGAATGTGTATCCTGCTACTATTGGTTGGAATGTTCTGTATATGTCTGTTAAGTCCACTTGATCTATAATGTTATTCCAGTCCACTGATTTTCTATCTGGATGTTGTATCCATTACTGAAAATAGGGTCTTGAAGTGTTTTACTGTTACTGTGTTGCTGTCTGTTTTTCCTTCAGATACGTCAGTGATTGCTTTATATATTTAGGTTTTTGAAAATTGTTTTGACTATTCTAGGTCCTTTGCATTTCTATATAAATTTTAGGATCAGCTTTGAATTTCTGCAACAAAAGCCTGCCAGCATTTCGGTTGGGATTACACTGAATAGAACAATAGATCTACTTTGAATAAATCAATTTGGGAGAATTGCCATCTTGCTACTGAGTCTTCCAGTCCATGAACAGAGACTGTTTCTGTATTTAGGTTTCTCAGCAGTGTTTTATAGTTTTCAGTGTAAAAGTCTTGCATTCTCTTATTAAATGTATTTCTAAGTATTTTATTCTTATGTTATTAAGAATGGAATAATTTTATTAATTTCACTTGGGATTATTGTTGCCAATATATAGAAATACAGTTGATTTTTGCAGGTTGACCTTGTATCCTGTAACCTTGCTGTGGTCATTTATTAGTTCTGTTTGTGTGTGTGTGTGTGTGTGTGTGTGTGTGTTCCCTGGGATTTTCTGTGTTCAGGATCATGTCATCTGTGGACAAAGACAGTTTTACTTATTCCTTTCCCAAACCGATGTCTTTAATTTCTTTTTTTTTGCCTAATTTTACTGTCTTGAACTATAACTAAAATGTTGAGTACAAGTGGTGAAAGTAGACATCCCTGGTTTGTCCCTGATCATAAGGGGAAAGCATTAAGCATGATGTGCATTTTTTGAAAGTGCCTTTTATTAGGTTGAGGACATTTCATTTAGTCTCTAGTTTTTTGAGAATATTTATCATGAATGGGTGTTAGATTTTGTCAGTTGCTTTTCTGCATCTTTTAAGATAATTGTGGTTTCTGTCCTTTATATTATTAATTTAGTATATAACATGCATCGATTTTTCTGATGTTAAACCAATTTTACATTCCTGGGATAAATGCTACTTGGTTATTGTGAATTGTTGTGAATATTGATTATTCTTTTATATATTGCTGGATGCAGTTTGCTAATTTTGTTAAGGAGTTTTGTGTCTATTTCAGGGATATTGGACTATAGTTTTCTTGCAAAAATTTGTCAGGCTTTGTTACGGGTAATACTGACATCACAGCGTTGGGAAGTAGTGTACTCCCCTCATTTATTTCCTGGAAGAGTTTCTGAAGGATTGGTATTATTTCTTTAAATATTTGATAGAATTAACCAATGAAGCCATCGGAACCTCTGCTTTTCTTTGAGGGAAGATTTTATTTATTTATTATTATTATTATTATTTAAATTTTATTTATTTATTTGACAGAGACACAGCGAGAGAGGGAACACAAGCAGGGGGAGTGGGAGAGGGAGAAGCAGGCTTCCCGCCGAGCAGGGAGCCCGATGTAGGGCTTGATCCCAGGACCCTGGGATCATGACCTGAGCCGAAGGCAGACACTTAACGACTGAGCCCCCCAGGCGCCCCCGAGGGAAGATTTTGAATAACTCATAAGCCTATTTAGATTATGTATTTCTTCATTAGTCAGTTTTGGTAATTTGGTATTTCTAGGGACAGATCCCCAGAAATGACATACAGATGTTCATAATATTCCCTTATAATCATTTAAATTTCTTTAGGGTCAGTAGTGTTGTTCCTTTCTTCATTCCTGATTTTGATAATTTGTTTCCCCGCCCCACTCCTTTTTTTAAATTAGTTTAGCCGAATATTTGTCAATTTTGTTGATCTTTCAGAGAACTAACTTTGGGTTTCATTGATTTTCTTTTTTATTATTTTTCTGCATTCTAGTCTATTGATCTCTGCTCTGATCTTATTTCCTTTCTTTTGCTTGCTGTAGGCTTGATTTACTCTTCTCTTTCTAATTTCTTAATTGTGGAAGCCTAGGTTATTGATTTGGGACTTTTCTTCCCTGGTATCAGTGTTTAAAGCTATGCATTTCCTTCCTACATTGCTTTAGATACATCTCAAATTTTGATGTGTCTTTGTCTTCATTTGGTTTAAAAGTATTTTCCATTTGATTTATTCTTGATATGTGGGTTACTTAGAAAATGTTTAATTTCCAAATATTTGGGGATTTTTAAAATTTATTTTCTGTTTTATAATTTAATTCAGTTGTGGTTGGGAAACATGCTTTGATTTCTGTCCTTTTAAATGTATTGACATTTATTTCGTGACCGGCACTTATTACATCCTTAAGAACTGTCCATATGTACTTGAAAAGAATGTATTTTACAGTCATTGGGTTGAATGTTTTAGGTTAAGTTGGGTGATTATGTTGTTCTATATCCTTGATGATTTTCTGTCTAGTTCTATTGATCATTGGGTCAGTATGGACATTTCCAACTATTATGGTTACCCGATCTATTTCTCCTTTCATTTTGTCAGGTTTTGCTTCATGTATTTTGAGGCTTTTTTGTTAAGTGTGTATGTGTTTATCATTGTTATATCATCCTGATGTATTACCTTCTTTCTCATTATGAAATATCTTTTTTTCTCTTATAGATTTTTGTCTTAAATTCTACTTGTCTGGTATTAATATAGTCAGTCCTAATCTCTAATGGTGACTGTTTGCATGGCCTATCTTTTCCCATCTTTTTACTTTCACCCTGTTTGTATCTTTGAATCTAATGTGTGTCTCTTGTAGACAGCATATAATTGGATCTTGCTTTTTTATTCTGTCTGGCAATCTCTATTTTTTGGTTGGGGTAATTAGACTATTTACATTTAACATAATTATTGATATAGTTGGATTTACTTCTGCCATTGTGCTATTTGCTCTATATGTCTCCTGCCTTTTTTTGTTTGTTTCTCTTGTCCTCTTTGACTGCTTTGTTTTGTCTTAAATGAGTATTTTCAGTGTATCATTTTAATTTTTCTGTCAATATTTTCACTTTTTTTCAGTTTTTTCTTAGTTGTTGCTCTAGGGATTAGCATATGCATTTTACTTTACCACAGTCTACTACCTCAGATTAATACTAACTTAATTTTAGTAAAAAATGGAATCTTTTCTCCAGTATAGTTTCATTCTCTCTGGGCTCCTATTTGCTATAATTGTCATGCGTATGATGTGTATGTGTTATAAGTCCAACAATATACAGTTGATCCTTGAAGAACGTGGGGGCTAAGGGAGCCAACTTCCCAGGTAGTCTAAAATCTGCATATAATTTTTGACTCCTCCAAAATTTAACTGCTAATAGCCTACTGTTGACCAGAAGCCTTATTGATATCATAAACAACACGTATTTTGTGTTTTATGTAGTATATGCTGTATTCTTACAATAAAGTAGGCTAGAGATAAGAAACTGTTACTAAGAAAATTATAGGGCGCCTGGGTGGCTCAGTTGGTTAAGCGACTGCCTTCGGCTCAGGTCATGATCCCAGGGTCCTGGGATCGAGTCCCACATCGGGCTCCCTGCTCGGCGGGAGGCCTGCTTCTCCCTCTCCCACTCCCCCTGCTTGTGTTCCTGCTCTCGCTGTCTCTGTCAAATAAATAAATAAAATCTTTAAAAAAAAAAAAAAGAAAAAGAAAATTATAAGGAAGAGAAAATAACTTTGCAGTACTCTATTATAAGAAGTTGGCATATAAATTAACCCATGTGGTTCAAACCTGTTGTTCAAGGGTCAACTATAATGTTATAATTATTGCTTTATAACATTTTATGTCCTTTAAAGTAGTTGAGAGAAATGAAAACAATTTATCTATGGACTCTTTTATATCAGCTCACATATTTATCATTTCTAGTGCTCTTTTTTTTCTCCTTGATTATTCACATCACTGTTTAGTGTAAATCTTTAAGTCTAAAGACTTCCTTTAGTATTTTTTGTAAATCTGTCAGCAGTGCATTCTCTGTCATTGCTTCCCTGGTAATGTCTTTTTTAGCCTTTGTTTTTGGAGGATAGTTTGCTGGATATAGAATTCTTGTCTTTATATTTCAGCACTTTGACTATGGCATTCTACTGCCCTAGTTCTTCCATTGTTCTGGTGGAAAGCTAGCCATTGATCATATTGATGTTCCCCTGTAAAAACTACTCATTTACTCATTACACAATGAGTAGTTTTTACCTTGCTGCTGTCAAAAATCTTCTCTTTGGCTTATGGTGTGTCTCTGTGTGGGTCTTTTTCTGTTTATCCTCCATGGGGTTTTTTGAGAGACTCAAGTGCATGGATTAGTGCTTTCATCAAATTTGGGCAATTTTTTTTTTCATTATTTCTTCAAACATTCCTTTTGCCCCTTTGTGTCTCTCTTTTCCTTCTGGGACTCCTATTATGCAGTTGTTCATACCCTTGGTCATATTCCATAGATCTCCAAGGCTCTGTTCTTCTTTTTTCTTTGTTTTGCTCAGCTGGATTATCTTAGTTTACCTACCTTCAGGTTTACTCATTTCTTTCTACTGCCAGTGCAGATCAGCTGCTGAATTGCAGATTTGAATATTTCATTCATTATTGCACTTTACAAATCCAGAATTTCTATTTGGTTTCTTTAAAAACAACAACACAATAAATAAACCAAAACTCATTTCTCTTTATTGATATTATCTCTTTGGTGAGGTATGATTGTCATGTCTTTAATTCTCTTTAATTCTTTACACATGGTTTCCTTTATTGCTTTGAACATGTTTATATTCATTGACAGAGTCTTTGTCTGGTACATCCAATGCCATATCTAATACCTCGGCTTCCCCAAGAATAATTGCTATGGACTGCATACTTTACTCTTTCTTTACACGTGTCATAACTTTTTGTCAAAAACTGGATATTTTAAGTATTGTGGTAACTCTAGTAATCACATTTCCCTCTTCCCCATCCTCAGAGGTTGTTATTGTTGCTGCTTGTTGTTGTCATTTATTTAGTGTCTTTCCTGGACAAATTCTGCAGTCTTACTCTTTGTCACATGCAGTCACTGAAGTCTCTGCTTAATTAGCTAAGTCATCAGCTGATGATTTGACAGAGTTTCTTAAATGATTTAAGCCAATAGGTCTCCAACTCTTTTTCTAATGGGCACTTTGTGTGTTGGGACATGGCTTCCATGCTCTGGCAGTTTACAACTCTGCCTTAGCCTTCACTTCCTACATGCACAGAACCTCAAAGGCAAGCACGGGTGAGAGGTTAGGCCTTATCTTGTCTTTCCTGGGTATTTGCACGGCGTTCTACATGTGCATGGCCTTCTGGATCCCCAGGAATGTGTCAGAAATTGCCAAAGTCTCCCATGGAGCTCTTGTTTCTCAGATTTTCCTTTTGAGTTTTTTGGCCAGCCTCTTGTTTGCCCCAGGTGGAGTCACTGCCCCTGGCAACTGCAGTGTTAAACAGTTGCCACTGATTTTTTGGGACAAACTTGCTGAGGCTAGGGCTTTCCTCACTGATTGGGCTCTGAGTCAGATGAAACAAAGATTAGCTCCATGAACGGGGCTTTTCTAGGGAGCACCAGTCAGGTCGAATAGTGACAGTTCCCTGGGGACAGGGCTTCTGAGGGAGCTCCAAACCCATCAGCCTCCTCCAATGGCTGCTAGGCTGCTGGCTGTCATAGCTACTGCAATTCTGAGGCTGCTGATTTCCAAGGCCACCATGAAACTGGGAAGAGGCACTAGAAATACAGCAAGTGAAAACATCAGAAAGCTTGTTTGCTGTTGTTAGGAAGATTCAGCTATTTTCCTTGAATAAATGTTTTTGGGATTGTTGCAGGCCTTTGGCTAATTTCTAGAGTGCTGAAAAAGTTAATTTTGAAAATTTATGCCAGTGTTCTCATTGCTTTTTGGAGGAATGGATTTTCAGAGGTCCTTCATCCATAATTCCAAAAGTGCTTCTCACTCTGCCTGTGTTTTTTTGTTTGTTTTTTTTTTTAAGATTTTATTTATTTATTTATTTGAGAGAGAGAGAGAGAGAAACAGCATGAGAGGGGAGAGGGTCAGAGGGAGAAGCAGGCTCCCCGCTGAGCCAGGAGCCCGATGTGGGACTCGATCCCAGGACTCCGGGACCATGACCTGAGCCAAAGGCAGTCGCTTAACCAACTGAGCCACCCAGGTGCCCACTCTGCCTGTGTTTTTAAGTGTTGTGCATATTACACCTGTTCTTTTTGATATCTGATGATGCCCTATGTGTATTTATTGTCAGCCATGAAAGTCCACTCTTTGATTTCATTGAGAGCTGCTTGCGAAATAAACATGAAATGGTTATTTATGAAGCTGCGTCAGCTATCATCCATCTTCCTAACTGTACTGCCAGGGAGTTGGCACCTGCCGTTTCAGGTTAGTTGTGTGTTTGATAGCTGGATTTTGTTTATATTCGTATGTTTTTGTTTTAAGTTCCATAGTTCTGCAGGATAGGTAGTAAGAATGATTTTTGAACCTTAGCTCTATTATATATACCTTTGTGTTGTGGTATATAGATGATTTATTTTTGTTGTTCTTTACTTAATTACCTCTTTTTCTGAAGTTACCATTTCCCTATATAAAACATTAAAAATTTTTTGCTTGGAATCAAGTAACTTTCATGCCTTCAGTTCTCTTTCATGTTTAAAAAGTCCATTTGCTCTTATAACTATAAATATTGCTACCACAAATTCAGATATTAGTGGGTATATTAATTCTTATAGAAAAATAAACTTTGTTTCCTATATTTATACTTTTTATAGTTTAACAAAAAGTGTTTTTACTATTTTTGATGATACATTTCTCATGTGAAGTTTTGATGCTGTGATCTAATCTCCTTATGCATATTTTGAATACTATACTTTATGTACTGTATTTTCAGATATATGCAATATGATGAAATGAGCTATATTCACAGTGATCTTTTTTTCTTTCTAGTTCTTCAACTGTTCTGTAGCTCTCCTAAGCCAGCTTTGAGATACGCAGCTGTGAGGACCTTGAACAAGGTAGGTGTCCCTTTGCCAACTGTTGACTTATATCAATGTTTGATTGAGAATCATTACATGTGAAGCATTTGGCTTTCTCCCCAAGGTTAGTAAATAGGATTTATGGGCTTCACTTCTATAGCAGCTTCCTTGTATTTGTGGCCTTAGGTGTAGCCATTTTTACTATTCAACTAAAGATTATAATTCGACTTCTGAGCACTTTATAGCTGAGAACCACATTGTCCAATATGATGGCCATTAGCCGTGAGTGGCTATTTCCATTTAAATTAAGTAAAATTAAATAAAATAAAAAATTTAGCTCCTCAGTCACTCTAGTCACACTTTATGTGCTCAGTAATCATGTGGTTAGTGAGTCTCATATTGGACAATGCAAACATACCGAACATTTTTATCACTGTAGAAAGTTTTCTTGGACAGTGCTGGTGCAGCACAATGTGAGTCACGTGTAATTTTAAATTTTATAGTAACCACATTAAACATTTTTTAAGATGAAAATAATTTTAATAATTTATTTACCCTAATATATGTAAAATGTCATATCAACATGGAATTGGTGTAAAAGTATTAAAGATCTATTTTGCCTTATATTTTTTCACACTAAGTCTTGACATCCAGTGCTTATTTTTATGTTTAGAGCATATCTTAATTTGGACTAGCCACATTTCAAGTGCTTAGTAGTCACATTTGGTTATTGGCTACCCTACTGGACACCATAGGTTTAGACAATACAATTCAGAAACATAGAATAAACTAAATAACCATAAACATTTGAAATGAAAGTTTTTTTTTTTTAAAGATTTTATTTGAGAGAGAGAGCGAGCATGAGAGATCATGAGCCGGGGGGAGGGGTAGAGGGAGAAGCAGACTCCCTGCTGAGCAGGGAGCCTGACACGGGACTCGATCCCAGGAGCCTGGGATCCTGACCTGAGCTGAAGGCAGACACTTAACCAACTCAGCCACCCATTTCATTTCCTTGAAATGAAAGTTTAATGTAGTAGAAGACTTGTCATAAGGCAGTATGTGATCTATTATAAATTAATAGTATGAACAATTGGAGGCGAGAGAAGCCATGGAAAAACCTTTATAGGACAGCCACAAAAGAACCCTTTACAGAATAACAATTTGAATTGTTTTTTTAAGAAGTGATATAGGTCCACATTCCTTTATCTGTAAACTTGGGGCCAGATGTGCCTCAGAATTCAGTATTTTATGAATTTTAGGAAGGCAATATGGTGCTATCTCTTATATACTAACCCCACTGAGCCTAGAGCAGTACCCTACCATTAAACACATTAATATTTCTTTTTTTAAAGCCATATTAATATTTCTGTGCTATACATAGGACTATCCTCACTAAGTGGAATAAATTCATATTTAACTTGTTTTACATTAGTTTGGGTCAGATTTTCCTGTTAAATGAATTTTGATGCCAATACTTTGCTGAGTTTTCAAATTTTTTAAACTGTGGGTAAAGGATTCTATACCAATATTGAGATGGAGAAGTGAACAATTTTGACAAAAGCAAAGAAGCAGGAGAAGGACAGACATGTTTTAGTGGCTGGAGTTTGCTGAAATACAGAAGTGTTTTCTAAGTGATAAAATATTAACAGTCTTTGAGCAGTGTTTACTACAGTAGGTACGATTCTCCAAGATCCTTACATCTAGTAGAATAGATATCCATGTACACATGTACTATAAAGAGAAATAGGCCAACTGTAATAAAATAGACTGTGAGAGCGCCTGGGTGTTTCAGTCGGTTAAGCGTCTGCCTTTGGCTCAGGTCATGATCTCAGGGTCCTGGTATCAAGCCCCGAGTTGGGCTCCCTGCTCAGCGGGACCTCTACTTCTCCCTTTCCCTCTGCCTGTCTCCCCCCATTTGTGTGCTCTCTCTCTCTGAAATAAATAAAATCTTAAAAAACAAAACAAAACCACAGACTGTGATATTGTTACAAAGATTATAGAAACCTAGGAAGAGAAAGTGCTTTGTTATACTATGACTCTGGCAGTTAATCGTGTATCAAATGATATATCATAGCTTATTAATTGGAGATGTTCTTCTTAAAACAATTACTTTTGACCTATATTGCCCCATTTAGATTTTTAAAAGCTGCTTACCTTAATTAAAATGTCTATTTTCCTCTTTCTTTGTTTTTTAAAGTTCTGGTCTTCATTAGTAGCAGTTTGCTTATTATTTGTCTTGCCCTTCCACAAGGTGGCAATGAAGCACCCCTCTGCTGTTACTGCCTGCAATCTGGACTTAGAAAACTTGATCACAGACTCAAACAGAAGCATTGCAACCCTGGCCATTACTACACTCCTCAAAACAGGGAGTGAGAGCAGTGTGGACAGGCTCATGAAGCAGATATCTTCTTTTGTGTCTGAAATCTCAGATGAGTTCAAGGTAAAAGTTTAAATATGATCATGTTTCTCCCAGTCTCTGGCTTGCCTATTTCTTTTCTTAACAGTATCTTTTGATGAGCAAAAGTGTTAAATTTTTATGAAATTCAATTTATTAATTTCTTTCACTGTTCTATTGCCTTTGTCTACTTCCAGACCTTAAAGATATTTTCTTATGTTTTCTAAATGTTTTATGGGGTCAGCTTTTACATTTTGGTCTATTATCCAATTTGAATTAAATATATATATATTGTGTGTGATAAGTTCAGGGTTTTTTTTTCCATACTAATATCTAGTCATTCCAGCATAATTTTTGAAAAAGTCTTCTTTTTCCCCATCAGAGTGCTTTGGCATCTTTGTCTGAAAAGCAGATAACTGTATAACTGTAGGTATATATCTAGGTTCCTTATCACATTCTGTTGATCTCTTTGTCAATCCTATGCCAGTACCATGCTGTATTGATTAATGTAGCTTTATGGTACTTCTTAAATGTAAAGCAGGTGGTCTTCCAACTTTGTCCTTTTTTTAATATTCTAGGTCCTTTACATTTCCATATAAAATTTAGGATCATTTTATAATTTCTATAAAATAAAGTCTGCTAGAATTATGATTGGAGTTATGTTGAATCTATAAATAAATCTGGGGGGAACTGACATCATAATGGTATTCTTCCAGTTCATGAATATGGTATACCTCTCCCTTTATTTAGGTCTTCTTTAATTTCTCTGAGCAGTGTTTTACAGCATTTATTCTATCGATCTTGTACACATCTTTCATTAAATTTATATCTAAATATTTTATGCTTTTATATCCTATTGAAATTTCTACTTTATTGTTTGCTAGTAGTATATAAAAATAGATACATATATTTTTTGCTTTCTCATAACTTGGTATCCTTGCTGAGTACCCTTATTGGTTCCAGTAGTTGTTATGCATTTCTTACGATTGTCTGTATACATAATCATGTTATCTGTGAATACAGACAGTTTTGTTTCTTCATTTCCAACCTAAATGCCTTCCCTTTCTTTTTCTTGCCTTATTAAAATGACTAGGATTTCCACTATAGTGTTGAATAGAACTGGTGAGAATGTGTCAGAGATGATCAAAAGAACAATAAAATAAATTTCAGTTAAAAGAATTAAAGTAGAAAGATTTTATTATTTCATTCTTATTTCTCAAATAAGTATAACTTGCTCTATTCACTCTCTTCTATATATCTAGACTTTTTATTTTTATTTTTTTTAGAGAGAGTACACAGGAGCACTGGGAGAGGGATAGAGAGAATCTTGAATCAGGCTACACGCTCAATGTGGAGCCTGACACAGGGCTCGATCTCAGGACCCTGAGATCATGACCTAAACCAAAATCAAGGGTCAGATGCTTAACTGAGTCACCCAGCCACCCCTATATCTAGACTTTTAAAAAACAAACACCCTAGGGGCGCCTGGGTGGCTCAGTTGGTTAAGCGACTGCCTTCGGCTCAGGTCATGATCCTGGAGTCCCGGGATCGAGTCCCGCATTAGGCTCTCTGCTCGGCAGGGAGTCTGCTTCTCCCTCTGACCCTCCTCCCTCTTATGCTCTCTGTCTCTCATTCTCTCTCTCAAATAAATAAATAAAATCTTTAAAAAAAAAAAACAAAAACAGCCTATTTATTCAAGTAGACATTTTGAATCTTGGGGAACCTTAGGAGGTTATGAATGTCACTGTGTAGTATAGCTTACTGAATGAGTCTCCTATGCTTAGGTATTTAGATAGTTTTCAGTATTTTGCAATTACAAATAATGCTGCAGTGGATAACCTGGTGCATATGTTTTCTTAAAATGTTGGAGGTGCATCTCAGGGTCGGTTCATAGAAGTTCATATACTAGGTTGAAGGGTAAATCAGTATGTAGTCTATTTGTAGAGAATGCTAAATTCCACCAGCATGTTTAAGAGTGCCAGTTTCCCCCTAGCCTCACCAGTAGAGTGTATTGTGTTTTGAAGTTTTGTCAGCTTGGTGGGTGAGAAAGTGATCTCAATGTAGTTTTAATGAATTTCTCTTCTTAATGAGGGGAGTTAAACATCTTTTTACATTTTTAAAGATCATGTAATATTTCTTTTTGAATATCATTTGTTCATCTCTTTTTTCCATTTTCTATAGGAATTTTGGTCTTTTGTTTCCTCAGTTATTTCAAGTTTTTTTAATATATTAGGGATATTAGTTCTTTATCCATGAAATATGTTATGATATTTTCTCCCAGTTTGTCATTTGTCTTTTGACTTTTCTTACGGTGTCTTTTGTTGTGCGAAGTTTGTTATTTTTATGTAGTAAGATTTGTCAATCTTGTTGCATTTGACTTTTGGGTAGTAGAAAACTTTCCCTTCAGGGGTGCCTGGGTGACTTAGTTGGTTAAGTGTCCAACTCTTGATTTGGGCTCAGGTCATGATCTTAGGGTTCTGAGATCGAGCCCCACGCTGAGCTCCATGCTGGGCGTGGAGCCTGCCTTAGGGTTTTCTCTCCCCCTGTCCCTCAGCCCCTTCCCCCACTCCAGAAGGAAGGAAGCTAGGAAGGAAGGAAGGAATCTAGGAAGCTTTCCCTTCAGATTATAGAATCTGATTGGGTGAATAAGGATTCACCTAAGATTTCTTCCACTGCATGCATAGTTCCTTGTTTTCATTTAGATCTCTGATACATTGGATTTTTTTATTTTATTATGTTAATCAGCATACATTACATCATTAGTTTTTGATGTAGTGTTCCATGATTCATTGTTTCCGTATAACACCCAGTGCTCCATTCAGTACGTGTCCTCTTTAGTACCCATCACCAGGCTAACCCATCCCCCCACCCCTCTCCCCTCTAGAATCCTCAGTTTCTCAGAGTCCATAGTTTCTCATGGTTCGTCTCCCCCACTGAATTCCCCCCCTTCATTTCTCCCTTCCTACTGTCTTCTTTTTTTATTATTATATATGGTATGAGAAATGGATCTGATCTTATCCTTTTTCAGTGATTATCCAGTTGGCCCCCCTCCATTTTATTTAAAAGACTGTCTTTGCCCCAGTGATTTGAGATACCACCTTTATCATCTGCTAAAGTCCATATGTATATGGGTCTGTTTTTGGGCTTCCTATTCTATTCTGTTGTTCATTTATTCATATATCAATACCATACACTATTTTAAACATACACACTTTGTAGGATGTGTTAATACCTCTCAGTCCCCTCGCATGGCTCTTTGTTTTCATTCTTTCCCTAGCTATTCTTACATGTTTATTTTTCCTTATGAATTTTAGTATTAACTTGTTTAGCTTCATGAAAAAATCTTATTGGCATTCTTATGGGATCACATCAAGATATCTTGATGATGTTGAGACATCCTATCCCAAGAACGAGGGCTATCTTTTAACTTGTTCAAATCTACCGTTGTGCCTTTCAAGAATATTTTATAGTATTTTTGTTAGTTTTGAATGCTTTTAAAATGCTTTTCTTATTTTGTTTGTTGTTGCTGTTATAAATGATTGTATCCAGTATATCTTCTAACTAGTTATACATGTATATGTTCCCTTTGTATACTGCAAGATCTCTTCCAGCCTTAGAAGATAGAGCGTCTCCCTCTAAAAGTAAAGGGCAGGTTTCCGCACAGTCCTAGAAGATACAGCTAGTGCTTTCCCTGGAGCAAAAAGCAAGCATGCTCACTGTCCAGGATAAGAAAGAAGTTTCCCCTCAGCACAAAGGTCCAGCTGCTTACTACCCTCTGTGAAATATTCCAGTTCCACACCTCAGGGTTCTTCTGTAATGAGAGCTACTGTGGCCCTTTTCACATTGCCCTCTGAGGAAACTGGCCCCAAAATGCTGATGCTCTAGCTACTGCTTTGCTGTATTTAATTGTCCTTCATCTCTGATCCAGGAGTCTTGTGTTTTCTCTACCACAACCCATGAACCTGTGGCAGACTAACTTGTTAGCTTGCAAGTAGGGGAAAATCTCATACCATGCTCACTTCTTGACAGTGGTCTTCAAAGTTGTAAAATTTTCCTAGAAACCACTTTGTGAAGTAGTTCCTTGGTCATTTTCTATTTCTTCTATGGAAATCGGTCTGTTTATGCTTTTTAAGAAAATTTATTTATTTTAGAGAGAGCATGAGCACGAGTGAGCAGGGGGAAGGGACAGAGGGAGAGGAGAGAGAGAATCTCAAGTAGACTCCGAGCTGAGCATAGAGCCTGGTGTGGGGATTGATCTCATGACCGTGAGATCATGACCTGAGCCCAAATCAAGAGTCCGATGCTTAACCAACTGAGCCACCCAGGCGCCCCTCTGTTTGCTTTTTATTTTTACTCTTCACTTTTTTGTGCTTATTGGCTTGGAGCAAAGGGATGGGGTCTCTTGAACAAACTTCAGTTGTACATTGTTTTTTATTTTCCTGTGAGGTCTCCTTGCCTATCTTTCATGAAGAACCGTTATTGCCCTTCTAGATAACTAGCGTGCCAGTCTAGCTTGCAGTAAATAAGAGGGAAAGTATGCCTTGTAGCTAAAGGTGTAAAAATGAACGTCCTTTCTGTGTTTGTTTTTCCACAGGTGGTGGTTGTACAGGCAATTAGTGCTCTCTGTCAGAAATACCCTCGAAAGCACAGTGTCATGATGACTTTCCTCTCCAACATGCTCCGAGATGATGTAGGTAGACATGTTTTCAACATAGGAAGTTGCTCTCTTAAATTTTTATGATACCCATGAAATATCCTACATGGTATTTAAAACAGCTCTATCATCTTGGCATGCCTCCAAAATGGTATGCTTAATTCTGGTTGCTGTTTTATCGTTACATATGCTATTGTTTTAGTTTTCCCCCTTGGAGAAAAAAAAAAAAAAACACTTTTGTTTCTTTCAGAAGGGAAAGGAAATGAAATTTGAATATTAGAAGCTTGAGCCTGGGAGTAGAAGCATTTCTCCAAAAAGCGTCCTCAGAATGAATGGCAGTTTTCTCTTTTGCCAGGGAGGCTTTGAATATAAGCGGGCCATTGTGGACTGCATAATCAGCATTGTGGAAGAGAACCCTGAGGGTAAAGAAGCAGGTCTAGCCCACCTTTGTGAATTCATTGAGGACTGTGAACACACTGTTCTGGCTACTAAGATTCTACACTTGTTGGGCAAAGAGGGCCCCAGAACGCCTGTCCCCTCCAAGTATATCCGCTTTATTTTTAATAGGGTCGTACTGGAGAATGAGGCTGTCAGAGCTGGTGAGTCATTGGAACGCTGATACTGATGTACCTGCTAATCTTTTGAAATGCTTGTTAACTCAAGGGGGTGGTGATGAAATTGGAAAATGAAGTTGCAAGGTCTATTTGACAGTAGGATCTTGGAGCATACTTAGGCCAGACACACTGCTCTTGGTCTGTACTACAGTTTCCATCCTGATTTCTGCCTTATGTTAGAGACAAATGACCCCTGGCTGTCAGTACGATAGGAGTACGGTGATGGCGTCATGCGGTTTTTCAGAGTGAGAGCCGTCAGTATGAGTATCTATGAATTGTGTGTGTGTGTTTCAATTAAGAGACTTTTACACAGGTCTTAGAAATTTGTTTACTTCCTCCTTCCTCTCTAATCATTCCTTCCCCTTAGCATACGAACAGGTGAAAGTCTCTCCTATTAAAAATTATAAACCCTCCTCTGATGCGTTGTTTCTTACTAGCTACTGACTAGACCTCCCCTGTCAGGTAAACTTGAAGCAGCTGTTACTAGCTGCCTCCATGAATTTATTGTCCATTTTTTTCTTCAACTCACTTTAATCTAGCTTTCTCCCTTAAAAGCCCTCTGAAGCTTCTATTTTTAAAAATTACTTAGAAGCTAGTTGGAAAATCAAGTCAGTCACTGACGTTCTTACCTTTGTTCACCGCTCACTCAGCCTGATGGACTCTTGACTAAACACATCTCGAAACTCTTTCTCGCTGTGGTGTCCACAGTAGCCCGCATCTTCCATCTCTCCCCGGTCTGATTTCTAGGGCCTCTCTTTCATTCCTTAAAATACGAGTTTTTCTTGGAAGTCTGTCTTACAACACACGCTCTCTTCCCCGGGGGTCGTCTTCGGTGCTCCACCGGCGTGCGGTGACATCACAGTCCTGTCTCTTTCCTAAACCTGTGTGTCCACTGTCTCAGGCACTTCAAGTTCAGCCCAGACGCAAATCCTCACCTTCACCATCCACTCCGTTGTGAAGACGGAAACTACTGCTGTTGTAGAACTCCCGTCTGCCCTCTTGACAAAATTCTGTCAATCTCACCTGCTGACGATTTCTCCGTCCTCCTCTGTCTCTGTTTTCACAAGGCTGCTCTAGGCTCTCCTCCCCCTCAGATGCCCGACCGGTCCGACGGCGTGAGTCCCGCGGGCATCCGGTCTGGTCTCCACACTCTGCATACAGGATGTGCCTACAAACTGGCTGTAGTGCGGTCTGCTACAGATACCCACATTTATCCCGTATTTAACGTCCACTCCTAAGAACTCTGAGGCGCACCCATACCTGTTTTGTTCTCCCCCTGCTCCCCGGCGCAGAGCGTCCACCTTAGCTTCGCTCGGCTGTGTCCATTCCAGTATCGTACACACTCTCTCTGCCCGGAATGCTCCTCTCCTGCCTTCTCCCCCTGGCGAACGCTGCGTGGCCATCAGGTGTTTGCACAGCTAGCAAGTGTCGGCTCCCCGGCTTACTTCTCCAGCAGTTCTAAGTTGCATCCTGGATGTAGTTCTCCCAGGACTTCCTCGTTATCTCTTCCCTCGCCTGTCTTCCGCACTAGAGTACAAGTCCTGGAGGTCAGGAACTGTGTCTTTCCTCTTTTCGCCCCCAGCACCTGGCACAATTCCTGACAAAGGTTAGGTGGGCGATAAATCTTTACTGAATGAAGTGAATTTAACAACAGAGTTTCTTATTATGCTTGGGGCTGGTTGTTTGAGTTAGAGCTGAATTACATCACTGTGATATACAAGGGGTTGTGGTCAGAGTGGAGGAGAGCTCATGCAAGAAATACATATGATTCTTGGAGGATTTTCCTATTCGTAGCTCTCTTGGGCCTGCAGATTTCTAGTTATGCTTACATGGATCAAAGAAATAAAGTCAAGAAACACTCTTTTAATTTCTTTAATGATGATTGCTTAACTCTGAGAAACCAATACAGTATTTATGTTGTTTTATTTTATGCTTCATTATAGCTGCTGTGAGTGCTTTGGCTAAATTTGGGGCTCAAAATGAGAATCTTCTCCCAAGCATCCTTGTACTCTTACAAAGGTAAGTAAAACGATGCCTTTTTTTTTTTAAAGAAACACCATATGACTGAATAGAGAATTTATCAAATCCTTTGTGGGGCCTGAGAGTAGAACAGACAGAGTAAGTCAGAGGCAAATGGCATTTGTTACCTTTCTAGTAATCTTGTATGTGTGCTGTGTATGCGTAAATTTGACTTTGAATTTATGTTGTGTGAGTTTGAGGAAGTAACTTAAATGCCCGTGCCTCAATTTGCATAACAGGGGCCAACTTCAAAGTGATTCACTGTGGAGAGTTGAAAAATCAGCTTTTCATGGTTTCTGTAACTCCCTATTTGATGAGGAAAAGACCTGCTTTCGCAAATACTCTGTGATTACATCTTGTAATTGAAGCAGAAAAATTACAGGCCAAAGGCTGGCCAGTTTAAATAAAACAAATTGTCATTTGAGTGGTAACAATGCCTGGATTCTGAATCCTTGTTAGTATCCTTGGAAAGCAGAATATTCCCGTCTCGTAATTATAAAGAAGTCTAAATCTACCAGGGTCATGTGGTTGCATATTCAAGAATAGACTCGCAACTGCTCTCTCGTGTTGTTGTGTCCTTCCTAATTATTCGAATGCCTACTCATGTCGTGCTTCTGGTTCGGAATGACCCTATTTTTTTACCAATTTAGAACAGTCTCCCAAACTTATGGAGATTGTAGGATCCACCGCTGGCTGTTATGGAGGTCTTTTATAAAGGTAGTATCAGATGGTCTGAACTGTGCCCTTTAGGTGTGATAAAGAAGGCTCTTGGCAGTTTTTAGGGTACCGTGACCTGCCCCTTCTGTGTCCCCCTGGACAGGTGTATGATGGATACCGATGATGAGGTTCGGGACAGAGCCACTTTCTATCTGAATGTGCTGCAGCAGAGGCAGATGGCACTGAATGCCACATACATCTTCAACGGTCAGTGAGAGCCAAGAATGGAGACAAATACACTTTTGTTCCCCAAATGGTGTCTTGGAAGCATTATCTCATGATTTGCATATGAGCCGACTTCATTAGGCAAAATGCTTGTTTTTTTTTTGTCTTTGACTGCACTTTCATTTCTAGGGGAACCTAAAGTATGTAAAGGCCCAAGGAACAAGGCTTGTTCCTGGTTCTCCTTGAGCTCCCTCTTGGTTGGGTTTACCTTTTTTTCTTATGTTACGATTGTTCCCACATGGCTAAGTTGCTTTCTTTTCCGAAAGGTACTTAAAATTTGTTGGAAATTTTTATGCTCTGCTCTCATGCTTCCTTGGGCAAAATGATAAGGCAGTTTTATAAAATAGCTTCATTTTTAATGATTTTGGCTATAAAGTCTATGGTTTTACTCTACTCTTCTCTTTTGTCAGAAAACTTAGGTAAATACTACAAATCTGGGCCTGCCTGGATCCTAGGATTGTTATAATGCTGAGATTTCTGTTTCATAGGCCTCACCGTCTCAGTGCCAGGGATGGAGAAAGCCCTCCACCAGTACACACTGGAGCCATCGGAGAAGCCCTTTGACATGAAGTCTGTTCCTCTTGCTATGGCTCCCGTGTTTGAGCAGAAAGCAGGTAGTGGGAACGCTTAACTGTTAGTTTTCTATGTTTTACATCCATCAAATATGCTGTTAGTGTATTTCTCAAATACCTCTTTTGTTTGTTTAATTGTTGTTCCTAAATCTTATGGCACTAAGATGGATGTATTTTTTTTAATTAGGCAGTTTTTTCCTGGGGCGCCTGGGTGGCTCAGTTGGTTGAGCATCCAACTCTTGGTTTTGGCTCAAGTCATAGTCTCAGGATCACAAGATCGAGATCGAGCCCCACGTTGGCTCCGCGCTCAGTGGGGGTAGTCTACTTGAAAGATTCCCCCTGCCCCTCCCCACTCTTGCATGTCCATGTGCGCTCACTCTCAGATAAATAAATCTTTAAAAAAAATTAAAACTTGTCCCCTGGTTTTCGCATAGAGTATGAAACATTACCTAGATTGAGTGTTTTCTTCTTTTAATGCTAAGTGTTAACAGCATTTGAAGTTAGTGGTCACTGTGTGTCTCAGAACAGTGATTGTGCTGTTACCTCCTGTTTTTATTTTCTGAAATTGGTAGTTTCAGTTAATTTTGCTATTGGAGGTTTGTTGTGAAAGAATATATGGGACAAGATCATAAAAAATATTCCCAAAGAATTTCAAACTTTAAAACTCGAACAACAACAACAAAAAAAGAAAAAGTGTTTAGTGGCTCAAACTAAGGATGAAAGATATTATGCTGACCTTCAAATTTTTCAGTTTTTCTGTTGATACTATACCAGTAATTTTTCCTGTTTGAATCATGAGATTTGTTTTATAAATTGCTCCTCCTTTTAAGAGTAATTTTTTTTTTTGTACCTCCTGGTCCATTTAAAGCAAATTCTGTATTTTTAGGGCCACTTTATTATTTCACAAAATACATTCACTAAATACACTTTTTAATTTAAGCATCTCTCCAAAAAAGGTGACAAAGAACCTACTGGTATGATTGAGGAATAGCTCCTTATATATCTGCTAGAAGTTTCTGTCCTCATTTCTTTTGTCTGCATTTTTAGTTTGATAGTGGGAGGGAAACTCACTTGATTGCTCATATCTGTCTTTGTAGAAATCACACTTGTGGCCACGAAGCCAGAGAAGTTGGCTCCTTCCAGGCAAGACATTTTCCAAGGTATGATGATTTGATGTGTAGAAATAATAGTCTTGCATCCCAGGCATTGTAAATATAATGAAGTCCACTACTTTTATTCAAAGTGACTAATTCTTAGTACAGGAAATCTTTGTATGACTGAATATCTGTTGTTACAGGTGACAGTTACCTGGAGTCCATGGGACTTTCCAGTTTCCAACTGCTAACTCACTAGCTGGGAGTATTGTCTTTACTCTGTATCTTGGTTAATAGGGAACTCAAATTCTACAAAATGAGGAATTTAGTTTTTTTTTTTTCCTTGTAGTAATTCAGTATATAAAAACTCTCTTAAGAGACTATTTCACTAAAGCTTGGGGATATATTAGTTGAGCCTTCAACTGTGACAAAGGCAGTGGAAACTTAAAACATTTTAGGCACCCAGAGTAATGTCTGTTCCTTTCTCATGTTACTTTCTTCCTTCTCTTCTTTTTTTCTCAAAAGAACAATTGGCTGCCATTCCCGAGTTTATGGATCTGGGACCCTTGTTCAAGTCTTCTGAGCCTGTTCAACTTACAGAAGCAGAGACGGAATATTTCGTTCGTTGTATCAAGCATGTGTTCACCAATCACATCGTGTTCCAGGTGAGGGACGTGCCCTCACCAGCTCCCATAGTGGCTCCATGTGCTCAGAGACGGGTATTGCTTCCCCTCTGGCTTATGATTCCAGCTGCTTTCTACTGAGAAGGGACTTGGCCTCATTTCTGGGGGTTTTCCTGACTCCATAGCTACAGAAACACCTCTATGTGAGGGCTAAAATTTATAAGGACATAAAACCGAAATGTCTGAAGGAGTCAGACATCACATAGAACCTCTTCAAAAATAATCCTCATTTAACATCAGGGTAAATTAAGTGGGTCGTTCCAAGAACTTGGATTTCAATATGATTCTTAGCCATCAGACTTCTACCATCTTGTTTGGTAGAACTCAATCTCAGGAAAGAGAAGAAACTGACGAATAAGAGAAACAAAAGTAACTCAAGGCAACCCCTGTTGCCTCAAGAAAAGTCTTAGGAGGAGACCTGCAGGACAGTTCAGAGAGGGAAAGGCTAGAGGGTTCCAGAACGGAGTCGTGGGTCACAGGTGGGAAGGAACAGCTTACTTGAAAACAGTTGTTAGCCCTCATAACTTTTCTGTCTGCTGACTTTTCAGTTTGACTGTACCAATACTCTTAACGACCAGCTGCTGGAGAAGGTGACAGTGCAGGTGGACCCGTCGGATTCCCATGAAGTGCTGTGTTGCATCCCAGCCCCCAGCCTCGCTTACAATCAGCCAGGAATATGTTACACTCTGGTTCGCCTGCCTGATGATGACTCGACAGCAGGTACTAACCCACAGGAGGGAAGAGAGAGGAGTAAGAACGCGTTACAACTTGAGCTCTTAAATGTCTGGGCAAATGTGTGGGGTTTGGGAATATGGTTCTTTTCCAGAATGAAATGTAATGATAATGACGGTATGTTTATATTTATAAAATTAATTACTGCTGCAGAAATATTAACTTTATAACTAAGTCTCTGAGTAATATTTGCTGGGCGTTTAATGTTAAAAACTGAATGTATATGGTGGTAGCTCAAAAAGGAACTCAGGCTTCCTGGTGGAACAGTGTAACCACTAATGAGGGTTCAGGGACCTGACGTCTCCTGTGAAGGGTCATGGCCTCCTCATCCCTGATGTTTGTTTCTGGGCCATCCTAAGGACTTTGTATTTAGTAGGTCCATGGCATTTTAAAGTAATTGTTTCTGGGGTCCTATCGCACAAGGCTGGTGTCTGACAGTATGTCTCATCCTAATGAGTGGCTTAGCCAACTTCTGTGTAGCCACATTTGAGAAGGGCGTTGTGAGTCTCTCCTTGACCCTATCTGCAGTTTTGAGAGAGGGGCGGGGCAGCCTATGAAGGAGGGCCAACTGCTAGGGCCAGTAGGGTCTACGTATTTGGGGTTTGAGGTCTTGTGACTGACCTTTCGTGAATGTCAAATATTTATTGTACTTGATTTCTCTTCCCATTTTCCCACCTGAATTCTTCTCTTCCCACATCCACTCCACATCTCGACACTGTTACCCAGTTTTTACAGAAATAAGCACCCGTATCACATTTATGTTTTGAACAATTTTATTACTAGTACAGGAAAAAACAATTTTTACTGCTAGTACACACAAAAAAACAATTTTTACTAGTACACGAAGAAACAATTTTTCCTACTGGTATAGGAAAAAAACAGAAGTTAACAAAATTCACAAATACTGGGGAAAGAAGTTACAGAGTTACAAGAAATCGTAAAAGTACTAGTAAATAGTTATCCCTGGTCATCATTCAGTTCTGTCTGGGGCTTAACCTGCCTTCTCTTAGCCCCTCTCCCAACTCCCCTTTTAGATGTTGGTTCTGGGAGCCCCTGCCCAATCTCCTCTGTGTTGGACGATAGACCAGGCTACTCACTCTAGCACGAGGTAGATTCAAGTTGGCACCATTGCTGGGTCTGAATCCCAGGTGGTTCCCTCTGGCCCTCGGCGGACCTGCACTTCTCTTCTGCAGCCACTCTGGATCCATAACCCCCTGGGTAGGAAGGCACTTTCCTATCTGGCCTCCAATATTTCTCTTTCAAGCATTTGGCCATCTGACTTGGACTTTTAATCACCTCCTTTATCTCTTTATGAAGTTTCTCTCGCTCCATCCCCTTTTGGCTTCACTTTCTCTCCTGGTCTGTTTCCCTCTGTCTAAAGGATGTCCACTAATGAAGCTGGCTGTACTCTTTAAGTCAAGCTAGTTTTATTTACCCTTCTTCCAAACCAGTATTGGGGCCCAGTCTTAACATCGCCCTGTGGCTTTAGCCATCATCCTGGGAAACTGCATTTTATCATTTTTTTTTCCCAATAGCCACCTCTCCTTTTTTCAAAATTCCCCCCTTATTGTACTTCTAAGGTTTCTGTTTTTTTTTTTTTTTAAGGGATGCCATTACTTTGCAACTTAATTTTAAAGGGAAGTGAAATGCTGAACTCACTGAAGAATCCAGCTCTTCCCAACTGAGAATACTAGCTCCTCCCATTTCCCCAGGTTCACTTGGATAATTGATAACTCAGGTGCCTCACACCCCAGGGAGTGGTCTTAACAGAATACAAGAAATACAAGATTACAATATCAAAATACAGAAAACAACAATATCAAAATTACAGAAATTACATTGTACAGGAGAAAACAACCACAACAATAAGAGAAAACATTTCTATCAAGAGAAGAAGCATAGGGAAGGTTTTCTCACCCCTCCTTTCTAAGGAGTTAATTTATTTTTAAAACGTAGATCTTACGTTAAATTAGCCCAGAGGTTTCAACCTTTGGTCTGCTGGCTATGGACTCTTTTGCTTGGTGGTTTGTTAGTATTTTGTTTATAAAAATTTGGCACTTGGAGAATTTTGTTTCCTTTTAAATGTTTCAAAGGGTTTGCTGATTGGTGTTAAACTCTTGTTTAGAGTTATAAACTCTTGTCTTTGCATCTTGGAGAAAAGAAATGGAATTTTGTCCCAACACTTGGACCTTTAAAACTTAATTGTTAGTAGTCAATTTATATTTGACCCATCATATACCTGCTTAAAACCAAACTCCTTTCTATTCTTTAGTCTTGGTCAGAAATTCTCACATTTTTAATCTACAGCCAATTCAGAGTCTTTGCTGTGCAAAGAACAGAAGTGAAATACCAGGGCATAGATGGTAATAAGAGTCTTCTACCCCCCTCCCCGCCTTTTGCATTTTCCCCACTGCAAATACTATGAATTTTTCCAATCACCTGAAGATCTATACATCACTTCTACTAATTGCAAAAAGTATATTTTTCATACAACCACAGAAGAGAAAAGAAATTACACAGATTGCGATTTCTATCAACTTGAAAACTGTATAGCATAATAGAAAGACAGAGATAGATAGATTTTTGGGAGATAGATTGGGATCTGGATTTTGACTGCTACATATGGACTGGGTAACTTAGACAGATTATTAATTCTCTGTAAACCTTTTAGGACTGTTATAAGGATGAAATGAAATTAAATAAGATGATTAGCATGGTACCAGACACATAGTAAATACTCAATAAATAGAAGTTGTTATTGCTTCAGTTCTGGAACTACCCACTTTCTCCCTTTATCATCTTTAAAATCAAGTCTTCCACAGTTCACAGGACACACACACCCCAACCTCCAGAGAGTTGTTCTAGCAATTATCCTGATCTTTGCTGCATCTTTAAGCTTTCTCTCTCCCCCTTACTTTATATGTGTGCAAAAAATCTAAACCCCATCTGACAGAATTTACCTGAACCCAACATCAAGAGGCTCCCGTAAGTCCTTCCTGCAAATCGTGGGCAGTGTGTGGAAAGAGTTATCCGTATCACAGATCTCAATTCTGAGTCCTACTGGTCATCTTCTGTCCTCCAGCTGTTCCTCCTTTATGCAAAAATGTTCAGAAAAGCCTTCAAGGCAGCATTCTTTCTTAGCGTCCTTTCCCATTCAGCAGCTTTCTTTCCCCTGAGGCTTTACTGCACTCACAGATGACGTGTGCAACATTCTACAAATCTTTCCCCTCACTGGACCTCGAGGTTGGCCCCTGCCTGTTGAACTTTGTGTCCCCCTCCCTATTCAGAATCACTGTGACCCCTCTATAGCTTGTATTATGGGACCATCAGGCCTTAGTGCCTCACGCTTCTCATCTCAGACCACTTCAGCCCATTTACATAACTCACTCAAAAAGTCTACAACGGAAAATATCCATCCTAAGATCCAGCTGAACAGTATATACATAGGAGCCTTTTTTTCCTTCTGTCATGAGGGACGCTGATGACAACTCATAGCTCATGTCTGCTGCTGGGCTCGACTCTCTGCCGGCACTTGCTTGACCCCCATCCTCACTTGAGCTACTGCGGGATTCCGATAGGCTCAAACCACCGCCCCCCTCGGCCAATCTGTAGTCTCCATTCCATTCTTTGGTGTTTGATATTAATCATATTAACTACTGACACTCTGGATGAACAGCTTCAATTACCTAAAATCTATCTCAGATTTTTTCACTTTTACCTACCTCCAACCACTCACTGGGATCCTTATTCATGACCCTTCATGAAACTTTGCATTCTTCCAAGCTAAGCACATATTCCGCATTTTTACTCAAATATTAAAAAAGTAGGATAGGTAGAACATTATTATTCAACCACCACTTCCTCTGCCTCAATCACTAGAATGGGTGTCAGTCTAGCCTTAGAATCAGTATTCCTCCAGTCTGACCCATTATGAGATTGGCCAAGATTACCAGTCTCCGATCTCCTTATTCACCTGCTCATTCATCTTGTCACCGATCTGGCTCTCCTCAAATACACTGAAACTGCTAACATTCCCTTCTCTGCTTATTTTCAGCCTGTCTTCCCATCTTATTTACATGTGCCCTTGTCACCCCATCATCAAGGTACAAATCTTTATTGCTGCCTTTCTTACATGATAACATCTCTCCAGAGAAGGCAACGTAAACGTGGCATATCCACCCATTTCCTCTTGTCCCTTCTTTTGGCCTTAGGGAAAGACCTCTGCTTGTTTGTAGCACTCAGGCTTGCTTCCACTTGGGAACTTCCTCCTTAACCTACTCTCATCACTCAGAATTCCTCTGATGTCTTACACGCACCTTCATCTTTGGACATCTGAAGCACCTTCAGGCTTCACTTCCTGAATTTATCTCCAGATGATATGACGTTATTCTCCTGGATCTACCCACTTCCCTGTGATTATCTGAGAGAGTTTGCAGGCAGACACCTCTTTCCTACAACAGTTGATTTTTATATATTTCCCCCATTTTCCTTTATCCCATTAACGGTGATCAAGTTAATAGGCAGTGCTGTGCATCATAACCATTAGAACATTGCTCAATAATTCCGAGAATTATTTAGTAAGTACACTGTCAGCTTAATTCTAATTCCATTTTAACCACTTCTCTTTCCATTTTTCCTCTGCTCATTTCCATTGGAAAAACAGTAAATATATAAGTAGGGTGTCACCGTCGACAGCATGCATATTTACCAGTGCTCGGTGCGGTGCTTTCAAAGTCCAGTGAGCTTGCCCTGGACCACCCGTGCTTTATGCTTGGCTGTCCCATAGCCTCTCCCTCTGGGAATATTCTGCATTGTCTATCGTCCCATCAAAGAGCGCTTGCCCGCAGATACAACAGCACGCACTTGTTCTCATATTCCTTAGCATGCTCCTGCCCTCTGGCCTCATTACCACACACACCTTTCCTCTTGCCCCCAGAGCTGCCGATGTCCCCGGATGGGAGTTCTTCAGGGCACTCTTCCATTCTCCGTGATGCCCTTTTACCAAACCCAAGCCCCTCAAGCCACCACAGGTTCTCTACTCCTCCACTGGCCTATCCCTTTGTTGTCCCATCTGCTCCTGTGACACACCCTCGACCACCCTCCCATGGCGGCCCCAAACTCCACTGTCTCTCGTTTACACGCTGTGAGCGGGATCACTGTGCACAGAGACAGACCCTTGGCTCTACCCTCAGCATCCTGTCCCTTCACCACCGCCTGCCGGGCACGTGAGGGAGTCCCAGCTCTGGTCCTGCACATCTGCTCCCTACCTGACCTGCACCCTGGCTGACCAGCTTCTTCATCCTCCGGGTACTGTACTGACTCCACCTGAGGCTGCCAGCCTCCCCGCCCCCCCCCCGCCCCCCCACATCGTACCGGAGGCCTTCTTGGCTACATCCATTTGCTCGCTGTCTGCCTGGGCCGGGGTCCTTCTCCCCCACGTCTCACAGCCCTGACTCCGAGGCTGACCCCGTCACCTACCCCGGCTCAGGGGCTCACCTGCTCAAGCGTCACCTCTCTGCCCGCCTTCCACCCAGTAACTCTCACCCAAGGACCCAAGACCCCCAAGACCGCCTATCAGCATCATCGTCTGGCCGTGTTTGGGGTTTGCTTTTGTGTTTTTTTGGGTGTGTTTTTGCACTGAGCAGAGCACTGCTCCCCCTCAGATATTCTGATAGGCCTGCCTTAGGGGCCATGCCCACAGCCCCCCTCGGGTGAAAACCAGCCCCCCATTCTCGGGAAGAGTCACTGCAGTGGAAGCCCACCCGACCCCCTGGGCTGCACTCTGCCCTCGCACACCTCTGGCCTCCTGCTTCCATCAGCGGCCGTGAACACTTGTCCTCGAAGCCCAGCACCGCCCCAGATGATGACACTGGCCCAGCTTTCTACTCTTGGATCCACCGCATTCCTTCCATATTTACTCTTTGACACTGATGTGCCCCAAACCCCAGTGTGCACTAGAGCATTATTCTCTTCCTGACCACCCCCCTTGCCGCCCTGACACCCCTCGGTGGTTGTCTTTTCCTTAGCTTTTCCCTCTTGATAAAAGGTAGTGACACCATCCCCCTACAGAGGGGGCCCCTCACGTCCTCACGTCCCTCTGTGACTCCTGCCAAGCCCACCTTCCCTTCCGCCTTTCCTGCAGCTACTCTCCTGTGACCTCTCCATGTGGATTCACTAGTTTTTCCCAACCTCTCTTCAGTGTGTACTCATCACCCTCAACACTGGATGTCTAATCAGTCCACAAACTCATTTAAAAAGGTGCTTATCTCTGTGCCTGGAGTTTGGCCCATGTCTCCCCAGCCCCCTCTACACATACACCCATTGATCCTAACCCCGCCTTCCCGTCCAACCGCATCAAAGCCAACTCCTATCACCAACCCCATCCCCATCTCCCACCCCGTCCCCTCCGGATCCGTAGTGAAGAGCCTGGCCGAAAAGTTCCACCCTCGCCACCACGCTCAAGGCTGTGGGAGCAGCCGCTGTACCACGTCCTCTCCTTCCCTCCTTACCCAGGCCACCGCTCAGGCTGCCGTGGGCTGACCCACCTCTCGGAGCTTCCCTCTGGGAGGCACCTCGGAGATGGGCCAGGATGCATTCTCTGCCACCTCCCTCTTCTCTGCTCACCCTGTTGGTGTCCAGCCTGTCCCCCCTCTCCTCCATCCCCTGGGTGCCTTCCTTCACCCTGCCTGTCTCTGAGATGTGACCCTCCCGTCACCCTGCATCACGGCCCCATTTGGACATTCCTTCCTGCAGCCTTTCCTCACGGGCTGCATCTCTTCCCTTCCCTCCTCAGCCCAGGGAAAGCACCTGCCTCTCCTCGAGGACCCATGCGTCTCCAAGCTCCCCAAAGCCTGTCATGTAGTCCCATTGGGTCATCCCTTCACCGTCGGGATGCGCGCCCTTCCCGGGACCTGCTCTCAGCCCACCTTCTTTCCATCCCCT
>NC_138380.1:19590616-19666867 GCF_054177405.1 Leptonychotes weddellii
GGCACGGCAAAAAGCCCCCCGAGTTCTCTCCCTTGCTGCTTGCTTCACACAAATACGAAAACAGCGTTGCCCATGTCGTCTTTTCTGTGCTATTCTAACCCACGGTGGGAGATGGTTTTTAAAGTCATTTTGTGAGACTGCCTTGCCAGCCAGCCCCAGGCTCTGGGAGCTACCACCCTAGGAAGCAGAGGCTACGTGTGTTCTGCCTGACAGCACAGGACGCTCTCTGCGCTACGGAGGGAGGCCCCGTGCCTGCAGCGGCCCTGACCCAGGCTCGCCTGTCCTTTCTGCCCCAGTTGCAGGCACCTTCAGCTGCACCATGAGGTTTACGGTCCGGGACTGCGACCCTGACACTGGGGTTCCAGCTGAGGAGGGGTATGATGACGAGTACGTGGTGAGTCTCCCCCGCACGGACATGCACCCTGACACCCTTGCACCATCGAGGGACTTCTGCCTGCAGAGACCACGCTGCTAGCGACATCGGACGTGAACTTAGGGGCTTTCATTCTTTCCAAACGGATCACAACTGAGGAGGACCTGGACGGATCCTCCTCTGTAAGAGGAGTGTGTCATGCCCAAGAGAATTGGGATTTACCACTTAATGACTGATGAAAACAAAACTCACTTTCTGATGTCTTTATAACAGGGATAATTAAGAGATCAAACAATTACATGATTTTCATGGAGATCAATGAGTTTTATTTGAAGTATTGGGTTTTTTCTGTTTTTATTTAGCAGCGTTTAGTTTGCTTCTAACGTAGTCACATCATGGACTGAAAAAGCCTTCACAAAATGCAGGGAGAAGTTTAACGAGTATCAGGCTGTGAGTGAATGTGACGTTCAAAGGCCCTGACTGGCCTGAACACGAAGGTTAGGTATGGCAGCATGACTACTTTATCCCCCAGGGTTATAGGTGTTGATCTGAATATAGCTCTTGCCACATGTCCTGTTTTCTTGCTTTCCTTTGCTAAGGCCTACATCATTAGATTTATCTAGACCACAGAACTTAGACTACTCTGGTGGTAAAGTTTGTCCTAGGCTCCTGCAAAGGACAGAACACCAAATGACAAAACCATTCTAATCGGTCCCTTCTGTCCTTGTGGTGTACTGAGGGACTTTCCTTTACTGACCCCTGCTTGTTACCTACTAGCTGGAAGACCTTGAAGTGACTGTGTCTGACCACATTCAGAAAGTACTGAAGCCTAATTTTGCTGCTGCCTGGGAAGAGGTGGGAGACACCTTTGAGAAAGAGGAGACGTTTGCCCTCAGTTCCACCAAAACTCTCGAAGGTGAGAACAATTTTGCTGTCGGTGTATTGCAGGATAAAATCTAATGGGCATATTTATTATTCCAGAGTATCTCTTTTCTTTAAATATCTCATAAACTATTTTGCTGAAAAGGCCAGGATCTTGTCTTCATCATCTAATTGAGTCAACCAGGTTCTAGTCTGGTGGCTTCCCTCTTCAGCACCTGCTGGGACGGAGGCAGACCCCTAGGCTGAGCTTCCCTGATACGGCTGCATCTGTCTTCTCAACACAGAAGCTGTCAACAACATCACCACCTTTCTGGGCATGCAGCCATGTGAGAGGTCGGACAAAGTACCGGAGAACAAGAATTCCCATTCCCTCTATCTGGCAGGTAAGAAACCGCCATCAGATTCCCCCTTTGTTTGGTCGCAAAATAGGAAGGGGTGTGCACAGGCCCTGCTCCTGTCTGTTATCCCGTCGTAGGAGTCCCAGTCTGCAGCCCTGTCAATGTGAATAATTTGTTTTAGCTGTTTAGTTATTTGCAGGCTATCCTTAGGCTGTTTTTTGAAGAGGTGAATTTGGCCTAAAACCCTTAAATCTCTCCTGCAGATACCAATGCCACCTGCCGCTGAGTCCTCCAGATCAGTACTACTGAATACCTTCTATGTGCCTGGTATCATGGCTATACAAAAGATTACTAAAGTTTGTACACAGGATTCAATTCTCACCATAGACACAGATCTCTAGAAAAGCTAAACTAAAATAATAGAAAGGAAATGCAGGCAGAGCATGACATATTTCATTATTCAGAGCTTGTTTTGAGTTCTTAATCTAGTTTTCCTTGCTTTTTTCTCTCAGGTGTATACAGAGGTGGCTATGACTTATTGGTGAGGTCCAGGCTGGCCTTAGCAGATGGAGTGACCATGCAGGTGACTGTCAGAAGCCAAGAGGGAACACCTGTAGATGTTATCTTAGCTTCTGTTGGATAAATGTTTACTGGGCAAGATGAAGTCGATGCACACTTCACTGTCAGTGGGCTTTTAGGCTGGTGGCATGAATTTCCCAGAATCATACTTTTAAAGATTAACGTCTTTGGAGAAGCAAATTAAATATTTGGCCCTGAGCCAGCAGATCAAGCAAATATCTGTCCTTGTGCATGTAAATTTTTTTTTTTTTTTTATTACACTTGGTCAACTTTGGTATGATAGTACAGCTTTGGGTGATCTTGCAAATCAAATACTATCCTCTACCCCAGCTGCTTAACCTCATTATAGTCTTTAATTTAATGTGTGTCTGAAAGCTCCTGACAATGTTGAAAGCTTTTATCCCAGAGGGGTGGTGGGGGAGGGGAAGCCAGAGTCCACTTTTGTCAAAATTCATTTTTATTAATAGAAAATAAACACTTATTCCAGTTTCAGTTGTTATACTTGAAGTTGCTAATAAAAAAAAAAATTTAAAATAATCACTTAATCCTCCTGTTTCGACTAAGACAGTGAAGCTGTGGCTTAAAAAAAATTTCAGCACCATTTGCTCATAGGTCTTTCAGAATTTGTTCATAAAGTTTCTGGAACTTTCCTGTCTGTAAAGTACAGGAATTACTGAGCTACAAGAGGATGTCTCTCTGAGACAACCAATGAGACGTTAAGTTAATCAGTCATCAGAAAAGGAATCTCTGTACATTCGGTACGGTAACCTGGACTATACAACGATCCCCTCCCCTCCAGCTCAGGAGGGACATGCCTCGAAGCACTGAGGTATGAAGAGTCAGACTGTTACTCGCTGTCAGAGTTAGCTAATAACAGTAAATCTCTGGCACGGATGCTACTGGTCTTTAGTATCCTGTGATTTTTAGGAACTTCTGTAAATAGTCTGAATCTAATTCAATGTATTCAGAAATTAAACCTGTTTAATAAGGTTCACTACTCTGCCAGAGTATCTGCTGGTTTAGTATCCTTAGAAAATACATATAATACATGTAGGTAAATCATAGTCTTAAAGTATACTTAAAATACTGCATTATTCAAACCAAAACCTATTTTAACAAAATGTTTATAATTAAAAGCAGCTCATGAAACGAAATCCCAAGTTATGACAAGGGAGACTCACTCTCACTTGAAGCTGTGTTTTTTAGAGAACTTAAAAACGCATGTGCCCTTAAAGCCATTTAAGGACAGGTCAGGAGACACCCTCTCCTCATTCTTTACTTTAGGACTCCAGTCAAGGATGGGCCAGAAATGAGCATTTCTAGGTATTTCAGAAAAGTCCATAGAAGTGTTAAGACTTTTAAGAAATTCCTAATAGCGCAAAGGCAAGTCCATAAACTTGCTCAGATGTGAGAAGAATGGGAGGTGGACTGTTAGGGCCATCCTTAACCGGAGCTTCTGTGGGCTTTTTACTATACGCTGATCACCAATGTGCGTCAGGTGGACTTTTGTGAGAGAATAGTGTTTGGTGGCCAGGACCTCTTTTGGGCATTTCTTCCTAAGTGGAATACACAACAGATAAGGGAGTAGGGGAGGTAATACAGGGAAGCTACTCTTTCCAGCTCAGAAGGAGTTGATGAAGCCCATATATGCATTCAAGAAGCCCATGGGATCCTCTAGCTGTGGATAGTGGCTAATGTGGTCATCCAGAATCGACACTGTGGACCGCGGCAGCGTTTTCCTAGTGGAAGAGAACAGCACGTAGGTGAACTTAAGGCTGGAGGGAGGGGACGGATGCAAGCCAGTGGGCAGCCCCGGTTAAGGCTCTTGTGGACATACCACACTGGAAGGAACCAACAAAGAGCTTATTCACCTTCTACTTTGGAATTGTACCTTAGGCAGATAAACTTGCCAATTCCATTTACGACATAAACAGACTAGTTCTTAAATGTTCATAATCCAACAGACAACAACCTGAGCATATAACACTTTACAGCACCTGCCCAAGCAGGATGACTTCCAGCTCCTTAGAGAAGCATGAGGCATCAAACAAGTGGGCCACTCAGCAACTCGCTATCCAAGTAAGGATAACAACGGACCTTCCTTAACCCTGGGAGCGGATGAGGGGAGGGCACTTTGTTTAAAATTAAATGCACACTATTTACTACTGGGTTGTTTCTGCTAGGCCACGTGAAGGTATGGGACAGTCTTCTGTGACATAGTCAAGATTTCATATTCCAACACCTTCTGAGTAAGTACCTAGAGAAAATAACCGATGAGAAGGCACTTTTCCACAGTGCACTCGTCTGCTCAGCTGAGGTGGAGGAGTTAGCTTTACGATCAGACTAAAGCAAACATTTCTTAAAAGAGATGTAGTTCACTCCATGGTTCACATGATAGCTGCTTCTTACCTGTACACCTAGGAATATGTAGTAACCATGACAGTGGAAATAGGCTGTATACATCAAGACAACGTATAACTGAATTTTTTCATCTTTACATTTCTGAAAAGAAGATTCCCCAATTCATCCTTTTCTACTATGTTTCCTGGATGAACTGCCAGTGAGGGCAGAGACAGTGGCTATCCTGTTCACCACTGTCACCGTGAGGAACAAAACAAAGACCCCTGAGGGAGACTCACCTGTACAGGTCCAAAAACTCTGGATAGGGATTTACGGGATCCAGTGGCCCATAGATAAAATGAACTAGGAAAGAGAAGAGGAACGAATTACTAAAGCTCTCACACCTACTCTCCTCCCTCAAAACAAAATGGTTTTTTTCCCAGTCTAAAACATGCAGTATGATGGTTTGGTTTACGTATATTTGAAATGATTACCACACGATAAAAAAAAAAATTCTCCTTGTGATGACAACTCTTAGGATCCACTCTCTCGACAACTTTGTTAGCTGTAGCGGCCATGTTGTGCATCACATCCCTAGGACCTCTAAGTGCAGGTTTGTGTATTTTGACTACCTTCCTCCAGCTTCCCGTAACCACAAATCTGATCTCTTTTCCTCTGAGTTTGGTGGGGTTTTTCAGATCCCACACAGAAGTGAGATCATTCAGTATTTTCTTTCTCTCTGACTTATCTCACTTAGTATAACGCCTTGTGGGTCCATCCATATTGTCACAAATGGTAAGACTGCCATTTTATGGCTGAATAATACTCCACTGCAGTGTGTGGGTGTGCATCTCACAGCTTCTTTATCCGTTCGTTCATTGACGGCTGTTTCCATGTCTTGGCTGTTGTAAACAATGCTGCTACGAACAAGGGGGTGCAGACATCTTTTCAAATTAGTGTTTTCATTTCCTTTGGATATATTCCCAGAGGTGGAGTTGCTGGGTCATAGGGTTGTTCTATTTTTAATTTCTTGAGACTCCTCCATACTATTTTCCACTGTGGCCGTACCCATTTACAATCCCACCCCCAGTGCACAAGGGTTCCCTTTCCTCCACATCCACACCAACACTTATCTCTTGTCTTTCTGATGATGGCCATTCTAACACGTGTAAGGTGATATCTCATTGTGGTTTTAATTTGCATTTCCCTAAGGACCAGTGATGTTGAACTCCTTTCATGTACCTAGTTGGCCTTTCCTATATCTTCTTTGCAGAAATATCTATTCATGTCCTTTGCCCAGTTTTTAATTGGCTTCGTTTTTTTTTGTGGAGTGTATGAATTCTTTATATATTTTGGATATTAACTCCTTATCAGATATATGGTTTGCAAATATTTTTCCCATGTGTTGATGGTTTCTTTTGCTGTACAGAGCTTTTTTAGTTTGATGTAGTCCCACTGATTTATGCTAGAAAACCTAGCTTCTTTCAATAAGTAGGTTATAAGGAACTTCTGGGAATAAGCCAACAGTCCATTTGGGACAGTTCTCCTGTACAGAGACACTCAGTCCCTCCTCCAGCTCCTCTGTGCCTGAACCAAAAGGACTAAGTCTCGCGCTCCATGTTCTCTTCCTATAAATCCAGGATACCGTCATTACTTAGGTCTCTCTCCAGTTACAACTGACCGCTGACATTTTAAAGCAACCACTAATTTCTGGAGCACTACTGTGTATGAGACACTGCACTGATTTTTTTTCTTTTTAAATCTGTAAGATTGAAGAGACCAATGAGCAGAAACCACCTACAGCCTCTCGATTAGTCATCTAAACCGCCTTCTGTCCCGGCAACTCAGCATGTAACGTGGCAGCCACACGCTGCACAGCGCAGAAGCCAACCCCGCTCCCGCTCCTGACAGTGGTACCAGCTGCCCCTGCAGCAGCATCTCGCTGTTTCAGATGCTTCACTCTACAACGCAGGTCACTGCTCTTCCAGATTTGCAGAGTAGGGCTGCCAGATTAAATAGAAGATGCCCAGTTAAATTTGAATTTCACGTAAGTAATGATTTTTTTAAGTATAAATACGTCAAAATATTGCAAAGCACATACTTATTCTAAAAAAGTATTTGCTATTCGTCTGAAATTCAAATTTAGCTGGGTGTCTCGTATTTTTATTTGCTAAATCTGGCAATTATTTGAGACCCATAGTCCCTCAGTCCTATCAAGATATAAGGTAGAAATACTCACTGGGAATAGTTACAGAAGCAAGAGCTCCCACCCAGCGTCTTCTAAACTTCTTCCTCTGGTTGATGTACTGTAAGAGACTATAGGACAGAGAAGTGAGCAAGAGTAGAACAAGAAATCTTTATTGTTACAGGTATGCAAAGGCATCCTAAAACGAAAGCTGCTACATTCTCATTTGGATCAAGTCGTGAGCATTCCTTGTGTAAGACGGAAAGCTCTCCTCAGTCACTGTTGCTACAGAAAAGACATGAAAAAGAAAGAGACATGTACTAGGCTCCTTTCACAACCATGATTAGACAATTAGAGGCATTTAATATTCACAAAAAGCCCAAAGTAGGATTTGCCAAAGTCAACCGGCCAGTTAGAAACAGAATTAGCATTAGAATTTGCAGCTGTTTATCTAAACTTTGTGTGCCACGTGGCTTATGCTTAAGGCTCACTATTCTCAATTTCTTTCTTCTTAGAAAGAACAGTGCATGACTTCTTGGTTTGCCTCACAGGTCAGAGAGAGGGAACAAGCCAGCAAGGAACAAAACAAGCAATCCTCTACCTTTCCCCACTCCACACCCCCCCCCCAAAAAAAAGAGCTTCTCTGGAAACCAAAGCAAAGTGTTATTTCTTACCTGTCGATAACTAAGTTCCCGTCGTTGTTGCGAATCCCTGCCCACATGTCCCACAGCTCACTCTCAGAGGGGCGGGTGTACGGCCCAAAGACTGGGGTGAGACTGAAAGAGCCCGAGAGAGCAGGAAGACACATGTGAGAAGAATCCAGAATGTCAAATATGACTGGAACCTCACAGGTCACGCAAGTCTGACCCTTAACTGATTTATGAATTCCCTCTACTACCTCCCTGGCAGGTGGCCAACATCTTTGTTTTAAAGTATCAAACCCCAGGATTTGGCCCAGAATTTTAATGGCAACTTTTCACTACATTGTTCCCAGGCTATAGTAAATCAATCTTTGACAATGACTTACCCTCGGGAGAATACAAAAAAGTTCATCAATCGAGTGAGGATGGGTGACAACATGCCTCCATCTTTGAGAAGCTGTAGGTAAATAAGTAAAGATTTTAGAGAAAGAAAACCACTAACCAGGACAAAAGTTTTATATTAGGAACTAAAAAAGGACCTTAGTCAAATGTCCTTCTATCGAAATGTTTGTTTATTGGCTTTTCGTTTTTTGTTTTGCCTACCTATTCTCTCACGGAAGGCAAAACCTATTTGTAATTCCCTTTAAGATTACATTTCTACACTTCACTAAATCCCTAAGCCTTCTAACTGATGTATTCAACTTTAGGATCTGATCTATTCAGCCATCACGCTAATGATCCAAATCTCTAGATAGCTCTATTTCTCCAAATATTTGTTGATCTCTTACTCTCAGAAATGAGGCTCTACCTAGAGGCCGCTTCCATTGCTTTATCAGCATAAGAAGGAAAAAACTAACTTTATTAATGTAAATTCCTGAGGAGAGGATTTTCACGATGGCCCATTATAGCAGGTATGGCCCTTATATAGGTCCTAGCATTATTTATGTTGGTAGAAATCTTAAAAACTAAAGATTTTGTGACTGGAGTAGCCAACCTTTTGGAGAAGGAGAGGACGGTGAGTCTCAGGAAATATACCTATAGGAGAAAAAGAGACTTATGTTAATCATTTACCAACAACTTTAGGCCAAACATAGGTCCATTATCGGAGACGATCGTCCCTATTTACTGTCACCTTTGGGGGCCATCACTGCCAGGAACAGGATTACAAATAAGACTTACTTCTGTCATCTAATTCTCCAAGGAATTCTGTGTTTAACAGGTCAAATTCTATCCCACTGGGATTACTTTCCCCATTGTAAGAGTAGAGAAACAGGGGAAAGATAATGTACATGATCATCCATAATGCTGATGACTAAGCCCTGACTCCCCTTGGCCTTTCTAACCATTCCTCAGAGCACCTAGTATTGTTAACGGTTTGGACTACAAAAGAAACCACCAGATTTTTTTCAGGGACTGTAGGTCCCTGGGCGGAGTGGGGGGGGGGGGAGAGGGGACGAGAGTTTTTCCTTTTCCATTTTTCTAAGGGTCAGTGGGAGAAAGCCCTGAGCATTGCTGATAAAGGGATAGACTCCTGTCCCAATCTGCCCTTATGGTATTCAGGGGACATGTGGATTATTCAAGGATTTACAAGCTGTGCTCCATGGCACACAAAGAAAAAGAAACCCCTCCAAAAGGTCTAATCAGAGGTTCACGAATTTCTACCTGAAACTTGGCACTGCTACCAATTAAGTTTCTGCAACAAACCAGAGGAGTATCAAGTACCTGTGGCTTCATCACAACTATATGCATACCCCAGTGCAGTTGCTGCAGAGTGCAAAACTTCACTTGCGCTCCTCACTACCGAGCACAGTGCTCGCTAGACCTCCCATAAGCCTTGCTATGCGATGCTCTTACAAAGAAGCACTTATTACTACAATACAGCTTTTTATGAACTGTATGTTGATATCATCCGTTTCTTTTATAATCCTATTCATTTTAGTTTCCGTATTTAAAAACATTCTTCTGAGAAAGGGTCAATAAATCTTATCAGACCACCAAAGCAGTTCATGGCACAAAAAGGTCAAGGGCCTCTGGTTTAAATGTGTCTGCCTGCAGTCTCATCAGATCACCACTTAGATGTCGAGGTAGTATCTACCTGTGGCCCTTCGAGGCTGCACTTCCCTTTCCACCCACCACCACGGCAATTACCTCCGTTTGACAGGCAGAGACTCTTTATGGTAAGCCGACCGGATCGATTCTGCTTGAACCTAGAAACGGGTGAGGGAAACACATCTAACTGAGTGGACATACACCAACCCAGCACCTGAAGACAAACTCCCAAGAGGGCGAAGGGCCAGAAGGAACCCAGGAACAATTTACTTTTGCAGCCTCTTACACCAGTAAGACCCGGGACTAGTAGAGAAGCGTCTGTGACCTCACTGACCTATAGAGCAGCTCCTGAGCAACAATGTCTCCGTAGTCGTGAGACAACAGGTTGAGCCTGCGGTTCTGGAGCCCCAGGTGCCGCAGAAGTGCCTCCACGATGCTGGCCTGCTCAAAAATGGAGTAGTGATGCGGTCTCTAGGAGAGGAAAGCCCAGATATACCGGAGGAAGTCATGAGTGCAGATCCATCTGCAGTCTGACCCTCTGGCCTCGTCCACCGCCCCCCCCCCCACCCAACACCGGTCCCATCGAGATGCTGCTTACTGGTTTGTCACTGAAGCCAAAGCCCAAGAAATCAAGGGCAATCACTCGATGAAACCTCAGGGTCAGACCTTCCCAAATCTACAAGAAAGAAAGAGATGATCCGGCTTTTGTGATCCTGCATCTCCTCTCCTCCGACCTACAGCACAGGAATTTCATTCCCATCCTGGCTTAACAAACAGACTTCGATAAAGGGAAAATCTCATGCAACTACCACGGGCCCACAGATGATCCTCTTGGTTTACTCCTAATCTCCACTGAGGGGAAAACTCCAGCATTTTTAACTTGGCAATGATCCTTCCCAGATCACCAGAGTTTTTACTCCCTTACAGTAAATGAGAAACGGTTCTACACTTAATCCTATTTTATTAGGCAATTCAAATACGTAAGAACCTTCCAGTGCTGACAACAAAATCCTTGATTTTGGATTTTTAAAGACAGAGTAGGATCTAGAAATCTGATTTCATTACCTTGTACCAATCATAGCTGGATGTTGGAAAGCCATGTAAAAGCACAACTATCTCAGGACTTCCAACCACACCCACAGAGTCTGGGAAGAAGGAAAGAAATCAGTTAGGCTGACTGCCTATAAAAATAACCTTGGAAATCTTAAAATCGAAGTAACCTGGTATAAAGGACAAGAAACCCTGCCTAAATTAATGAAATAAAAATAACAAATTCCTTTTTAAAAAGGAAGCTTACTGCTTTAGGTAAAAACAGGCATTTGATTATTTTCTTTTATATATTAAAAACTTGTAAATAGCACACTTTATATGAAAATACTGGAAGGCAGTCTGCTTCATTTCACCTAGATTTTTTTAAAGTATTTCTCCATTTCTTCCTTTATTCTGTATTATCAATATGTAAATTGTTTTTCCACAGTAAAAGTAAACTTGCACAGTTAAAAGTATACAATCACGGGGCGCCTGGGTGGCTCAGTCATTAAGCGTCTGCCTTCAGCTCAGGTCATGATCCCAGGGTCCTGGGATCGAGCCCCACATCGGGCTCCCCGCTCGGCGGGGAGCCTGCTTCTCCCTCTCCCTGCCGTTCCCCCTACTTGTGCATGCTCTCCGTCAAATAAATAAATAAAATCTTTAAAAAAAAAAAAAAAGTATACAATCACAACATAAACACTACAGATTCTTTGTACCTTATCATTAAGGGCCTCACAAAAATTTTCTAAAATATAGCAACTCTTCCTCAACCTGATGGACACCTTAGTTTATTTTGTTTGTCCAGCACTTTTATTTCTCCCAGGGGAGAGCCAATCCAGTATCAAAAGCATAATGCTCAAACTATTAACAATTCTAACAAGTATAAAAAAGGATTAAGCAGTATTGACATTTTTTTTAATGCAGAAACATCTTTTAAATTAGCCAAACATTTAAACAGTAAAATGCCTTGCTTTTAAAGTATTAGATTAAAAGTGACACATTCATACATCCTGCCAGTGGCATGAGATTTGATAAGGTTTGCAAAAATAATTAGAAGCAATTTAAAAATATACTTATTCTTGAGAACCCATGCAAATAAAATCATTCCACTTACAAGTAGTATAGTTTGAAAATATATGGAAAAAATAAACATATACACGAAGATTTCCCTTCAACATTAACTATTTAAAACATTGAAAAACTAGAAACAACCAAATGACCAATATAAAGAAAAGTATATACTTACTTCTTTTGAATATAGCAAATGAGAGGAGGTCAGGAGCAATAATGAAAAACGGTTTATGACAAACATTTTTCGTTATTGCTCTTGACCCCCGCCCAAAAGATATCTTTTCCAATCTCGTTTCAGTTTCTTTACCTATAAAATGGGGTTAATGGCATCCATCTCCAAGTACTGTTGTAAAGATATTTAATCTTAAAGATAATAACAAAGGTTGAAAACATAATTCAATGACTAGCATATGGTAATTACGGTAAGTAGCAATCATAATAATTATCATTAGCAAATTAATCTATACAAAGGTGTAAGGCTTAAATCACATTTAGTTATGCATATAACAATCTTTACAGAAAACAATAAAATGAAATCAGGGATGGAGGGAAATAGAACCAGTGGTAGGGCTATCTACTGAACACTAGGGGCGCCCAAAAGAGAAAACGGATATCAATACAAATGAGGCTATGAAGAAAAATTACACTGAAAAGTCAGTTCTACAGAAATCAGAATCTCAATTCCATCGCCCCCACCCCCAACAGTTTTCTTTGAGTTTCCCTGCTATGGAGTTATTGAGGGGAATTAACCCATTCCTTCAAGCACACTACACAGAAAAAGGGATTCTCCCCCTGGCCCCCGACTGAGGGGCAACAGAAACCAACAATAGACCCAAAACGAGTACCTCAGTGGGACCCACGGAACCTATTATACATGGAGGGTGCTCCAACAGTCCTCTTCTTACCTTGGTAAAAGATGCGCAGTCCCTTGTAGGTGAAAAATTTGCCTGACGATTTCCATGAGTGAAGAGCAGGAGAAAGCTGGGGAGGGGGGATATGCAGATAGGCCGCCAGCAGGGGCACAGCCAATAGCCCCACCTGAACCCACCACTCCCTCATCCTGTAAGAAAATCAGAGACCTGGGGTAAGCAGTCAGATGATGCTGTGCATGCTTTTACAAGCCCCAAATTGGTAAGATGGGGTGGGAAATTTCTGTACCATGCAGTGACTACCTTGCCCTCCATATGAACCATGGCAGAAAGTTTACCAAGAAGAATGTAAGCACACCTCTCCCTGCTTTGCAATCGCCATATCTGTTCACCATTCTAATTTTAAGGAAAAAATATATTATTTTAATATGTAATCTTCCTTCTCTCCTTCCCACTTTAATCCCTCGGCAACGCCCGCCCACCCCCACCCCACCCCACCCCACCCCCCGCCGCCACTGTGCTTTTCCTAAAACCTGAAGAGGTTTTTATGTAAAGTAAAAGGAAGTTAAGTATTGTGCACCTTTTCATTGGCTTTTATCAAAGCTTCCCCAAAGAAAAAAATGATTTCCTTCATATTTATTCTAAAAGCTCTACCACCCACCCACCAGCCCCCACCAGTAAAATGTTAAATATGTAGAGATACATATATGTAGTTTTTTACTAATGTTTAAAAAAGCATCACATATCCTTAAGCAGAGAGCTGTTTTTGATTTTTTAATATTTATCAACTCTCTGACCCCAGTGAAGCCCCACTTGGTACTACTCCCTGGATCTGTGCTGAGAAACTGCTCCAGGTAAATAGTCTGCGAAAGTAAGAAGCTAGGTACACTGTGTATTCCACCATAAGCAGCTTTGTCATGACCCAAAGATCTAATCTCTTGAGAGGTCAGGGCAGCAGATTATATTTCTGCTTTTCTTAGACTCTTGAGGTAGCTCCCATTTATTTAATTTCTTAGGATTGCTACCCCCACCCTGCACACCCCTCAAAAAAATGAGGCAGAGCTCATAGGCAACATCTGAAAATTGCTTTTGTCTTTGGAAGGAAAGCACTGGTTTGCACAGCCAACTTTCTCATGCCCAGGACTTCAAAGGTCCAAGTCAGTCTACTCACAACGAGGCGTGCTAAACAGGAATTAGACACAGTTCCCTCTGTTTCTAGTTTGTGACTGCTAATAGTCACCAGGAAAAGAATTATCAGTAGAATGGAAGTTCTCTAAAATAACCAGAATGGAAATACCTTCTAAAATAAAAATAAGAGTTGTCAAGAAAATAGAGCTATAAATTAGGGAAATGAACTGTTAAAGCCCTGGCAGAAAAGGCTCTGTGTGTATACACACCCTTCCACCATCTTGCCTGTAATCTGGCCACAATCCCTATCCATCACAAACTAATCCAGCTCACAAAATACCTTTTTTTTTTTTTTAAAAACTCTAAAACAAGTAAGGCTGTGGTCCCACAGGGGCCAAATCACCACGTGCCTTAAAGACTCTGAGTAGCGCCTCTCTTTTTTTCTGGCATCACTAGGGCACTTTTTTTTTTTCTTCCTCCTTAGTAGCTGTCCAGAAAACAGACCCAGTGATTTGGTTGTATCTTTCAATATTATAAATGATTCCCCAAAAATGCCCCCAATCATCATCATATCACCATTTTTACCCCACAATAGCAGCAGGCCACATCCAGTATCTACTTGAAAAATGAGATGACAAAAAGTATCAGGTTTGTGTATCAATAGCTATCATCTGTCCCGTACTTCAGCTCCTACATTTGCACGTTCACATTTCATCACTCCTTCCCACCCCACCCCTCCCCGGCCCCCGCCCCGCTTCTCATCTCATTCATTCAGGGGTTCCAGCGGACGAATATCTGCAATGACTCAGCAGAGAGCCAGGGAGGGGCTACTAGAGGAACAAGCAGAAGGAGGCTCCCTGCAAGGGGGGTTGGGTGCAGGGGGGTGGGGTAAAGGGGCGTGGGGGGGTGGAGGGGGGTGGAGGGAGTGATGGGGTGGAGGGGGGTGGGGTAGGGTGAGGTGGAGGGGGGTGGGGTAGGGTGAGGTAGGGGGGGTGGAGGGGGGAGAGAGGGGAGGAGCTTCGGGAGCAACGACTGTGCATTTTCCACTCTTGGACACCCCCACCCTCTATACCTTCCTTCTTTTTCACTCCAAGAAAGAAAAGAGGCAACCTTTCAGGAAGCCTTTTTTCTGGTTTAATTACTCGGTAAAAATGCCCTTAACGACATTTTAGGATTTTTAGTAGGGAAGCAATCTGGCAGTCAGTAGCCAAATGGGATTAATCATTTTTTGACCAAAATCTCCATTACTTGATGAGCCACAAGTCAAGAGTATAAATTCAGCAAACCCAGGTAACAAACCTTCTGGAAATTAATCAACCCTTCCGAGCCTTGATTTCTTCGTCTTGTAAAGAGGAAAAAAAATACATTTAATACCACCAAACCTGCCACCTTCCAGCATCGCGGTGAAGCTGTGAACTACTTTGTAAACCAATGCAAACAATTCATGTGTAACATTATGACAGTTTGATCACATCATCATTCTCACTTAGCTTCTCATCACAGAAATCTGTAAAATACTTACGCCTCGGTGATACGGTACTGCAAGTTCTAGTCATACCTATGCAGTTAACTCACGCCACAGCAATACCACGGTCTTCAAATCCTAAATCGCGCCACAGTGATACCAGAGTCTAGAAATCCTAAATCGCGCCACAGCAATACCACGGCCTCGAAATTCTGAATCATGCCAAGATGATGCGGGGGTCTAGAAATTCAAAATCACGCCAGGACAATGCCGGGGTCTAAAAATCCTAAATCACGCCAAGGCGTCACTGGGGTCTAGAAATTCTAAATCGTGCCTGAGCAATGCCGGGTCTAAAAATCCTAAATCGCATCTGAGCGATATCAAGGTCTAAGAAATCCTAAATCACGCCAGGGCGATGCCGGGGTCTAAAAATCCCAAATCGCGCCAGGGCAATGCCGGGGTCTAAAAATCCCAAATCGCGCCAGGGCGATGCCGGATGTCTAAAAATCTCAAATTGTGCCAGGACGAAGACGGAGTCTAAAAATCCTAAATTGTACCAGGGCAACGCCGCAGTCTAGAAATCCTAAATCGCGCCACGGTGAAGCCACGGTCTAGAAATCCTAAATCGCGCCAGGGCGAAGCCGCAGTCTAGAAATCCTAAATCGCGCCAGGGCGAAGCCGCGGTCTAGAAATCCTAAGTCTCACTAGGGCGAAGCCGAGATCTAGAAATCTTAAATCGTGCTAGGGTGACGCCAGGGTCTAGAAATCCTAAGTCGCGCCAGGGTGACGCCAGGGTCTAAAAATCCTAAATTGCGCCACGGCGACGCTGGGGTCTAAAAATCCTAAATCGCATCAGAGCGATACCAGGGTACAGAAATACCAAATCTGGGAGATCTCCAGCTCAATATCCTACTGCGTGCAGGAGTGACATCCCCTCCCAAGTAGGCAGACAGGGCTCAGAGGGCAGGCAGGTACGTCTCCCCACCACACACAGCCCGGGTGGGGGTTTTCCCTCCACTGCGGGAGTCGCGGTCTGGCAGTTCTAGTCACACCTATGGCACGGACACGCAGAGTCCCCACCAGCTAGCCTGCACCCTCTCCGGGACGGCGGCTTGGAGCCAGCCACACCCCCTCGCGCCTGCCGCGTGCACCCACCTGCGGAGGCGATCTCGGCGTACCATGGCCGCGTCTTATCCCATGCCGCCCGGCACACGGGTCTGGAGCACCGCGCGCCGCAGCGCCCGCAGCAGGGCAGGCCGGCCGGCAGCCGGGCACAGCCTACAGCCTGCGAGGGCGGCGCCGGCCGCGGCAAGCAGCGAGCAGCCACCCGGGCGTGCGCTGCGGCACTGCGCGAGGTGCGGCTGCCGCAGAGGAAGCACCGAGACGTGCTGGTTGCCGCGGCAGTGTCGAGCGAGTGGGCACCGACTTTTAGAGCCCACCCGCGCCCCGCCCCTGGCCCGCCCACCGCACCGCAGTGCCCCTCCCGCCACGGCCACCGCCCCTCCCCATGGCCCCTCCCCGCAGCCCTGCCGCCGCAGCAGGGATGGAGCATCCTTCTCACAGCAGCTCCTCTAGGGGGCACCTTTAGGGTTGTCGACCCCTGCCAGCACCCCGCTGCTCCCTCACAGGCCCCCCAACGCTGAGCTTCAGGTTCCGCAGCAGAAATCCTCCTCTGCCGAGTTTACGCCGCTGGAAAAGACCACAGATCCCGAAATCCCAACACACACCCCCAACCACAGACCACCACCCACAGTGCCCCCAACCCCGAGGTGGCCACTCGACCTCAGGTGCAGTGGGGCTCGGGGCGGCCAACTGTGGTACCTGCTCTCAGTCTGCACCACACCGAGGCATAGGTTCTGAACTACGTGAGTACCCAGACCAAAGCAGCGGTCCTCGAGTACCCAACCCCTCCTAGGTCCCTAACTATGGGTAAGCAGAAAGGACACAACCAAATGGCTAGGGAACGGTAAGTTCTGCTGGGCCTACTACCAATCTCATTGGCTGATTCGGGGGACAGTGGTTAGGAAGCCAGAAGGGCAAAACTTGGGGAAAAGTCTGGGTTCTCTCTCTCAACCACGGCGATGGCTACGGCGCCAGGCACGTTTCCTTTGCAGCAGCACTACGTGGCCCGCATGCCAGAGCCCCGCCGCAGCCCTCTCGCTGCACCCGCTCCCAGCAGAAGGCCCGTACCGCGCCAGAAATAATGATCTTCACAATTATGAGACTAAAACTCCCCTTTTTTTAGATGTACGATTGAATCACAATGCAAAGGCCCCAGCGGTACAGGAAAGAGGGAAGGAATTTTCTTCTTCACCTATAATCCTTTGAAAGGCATATATTATGCCTCTGAAAAGAAAAGTGTAGAGAATCACAGCGTGTTTATGTTCATATTCTGACTATAAACTTAAAACTCTGACGAAGGCGCGCGCGGGATGCGAGCGATGCGAGCGAGCCAGGCAGCCCAAGCAGTGCCGGCTCCCTCCAGCGGGGGCGCTGCAAGCCTCTCCTTCCACTCACGCCCGCCAGCCCGGGCCATTCCGCAGCCCAAAGCGCAGGCAAGCACGAATCGCAAAAGGCCAGTCCATCCGAGCCGACCCAAGGCCACCCAGCACCTAACATTGCACTGGGAGGTAAGGGCCACCAACCAGGCACAGGAGAAACCACCACTTATAAGCTGTCATCAAAACGTGTGGCGCAATCCAGGGTACACTTCTGGTGTCTGAAGAAACGAACGCTTTTTTTAAGCACCTACAATGAGCTAAAAGCCGGGGATACGAAGATGAATGAGAAATGGCCCCTGCCCCAGAACAAGATGTTGACCATCCGGTGGGGAAGACAGACAAGAACTGACGCTGCTTAAATTTTCCCTTTAATTTCCTGGCAACATTCTGTGACAGGTTGGCCCCCTCCCCCTAACACGTAAGGCCCTCAAAGGCCGAACCCAAGTATTATTCGCCTTTTGTATCTCCAGAGCCCGCCACAGTGCCCCCCACAAAGCAGGCCCCTAATAAATACTGCATGAATAAGTACAAGAATTTGAGGGCGCACAGGGGAGGAAGTAATTAAGGGGAGGGGGGAGGGTTGTCTTGAATGATGAATAGACGTTTACCGGAGAGACAAAGAGCATTCCAACCAGAGGGGACGGCATTTGCAAAGCACGGAGGCGCGGGACTGCACAACCTTTGGGGAAAACTGCAAGTCCTTTGGGTTCCGCGAGGACTGGCAAAAAAATTAAGGCTACAACGCATATTTCATCCTAAGGAGTTTGGAACTTGTCCTAAAGAAAATGAGAAGCCACAGATGGATGTAAACCCTTTATGGACTTAATTGGTTACTTACCAAAATATAAATTACTCCCTTTAACAGAAGATTACCTGTTTTAACTAACTACCACCTTTTAAAGACTGAATTAATTACTTAGCAAAATTTAAATCAGTCCACTCAACGGAGTAAAGGTTTTCCCATTTTAATTAAGACAATAACAATCTTTGCATTATTTTTTTTTCGTATTTGTTGTCAATGGAACCGATGAGTCCTACGGATTCCACACTTTCATTCTCACCGCACCAGGAGCACCAGCACCCAAGATGAAGGCAGTTTTGTATTTAATGGACTGAGCGCTTACAAAGGATCTTATTCTGAAAGCCACAGAACAAGTGGGCAGATAGGAGAAACTGCTGGGGGGAGGGATAGAGAGGGGACCAAGGAAGCTCTTGAAGACAACAGGAATTCTGAGTCGGGTGCTCAAGAGAAACAGAGTGGCTAGGAAAAACTTCCTTGGAGAAGGAGGAATCGAGGGTTGAGGACTTCAAACCCGGAACTTGCTTAGGCGAAGAAAACATTCCTGTTCGGAAGACCCTCCAGTGCACAGGATGCAGAAGACCCTCCAGTGCAGAGGCAAAGGAGCCTGAACAATGCAGAGGATACTAGGAGAGGTCGGCTTCGCTAAAGCCGGGAATTTGCTTTCCAAAGTCGAGGGAGAAGAGAAAATGCTAGCAACAATGCCCCAGGAGCCAAGGGGTTAATGAATTTCCTAAATGTGCCTGCCTTACTTCCAGAAAGAAGCTTCCTCCACCAGGGAGAATCTAGCCCAAGGTATAAAACAGTCCAAGCGCCTGAGAAAACATGTAACCATACATAAATCCAAAGTCTGCCTCCGGCTTGCTCTCAGTACACTCTTTCAGTTCTTGAATACAGATACCACACTCCACTGACATCCCATGCAGCGCATTCCCTCAACCAGCAGCTTATCAGACACTCCTGTCACATTCCAATTCTAAGATGGTCCCACATAATAAGACCTCGGATTTGTGCAAAAATTAGTGTCGAAAGCTCAGCATTCATTGTACAACAGCGATATGAGATCAGCGGGGCTGGTACCCTACGTTCGATAATCACATTTTTCTAACCCCGGTCTGAGAACCACACTATGACAAGCACAAGGATATTTCTGAAGACAATGAGACAGAACTGGGACTGCCACTTTGAAGAGCCATCTATTATTATCGACTCAAATAAATGGAAGAAGTTCGACATGGGAGAAATTTGGTTGAACATCAGCACGTGTTAGAGACTTAGAGCTTTAGGTGACAGTGAGTCAATGTGATATGGCTCCAAAAATGCCATTGTAGATTGCAGAATGTCATTAGAGAAGCACCGGGAATAAATTAATCCTACTCTATTTTGCTAGCCAGACTTCAGAGAAAGTATTTTATTCTGTTTTACAAAGCAATTTAAGAGACACCTAAACAGGAATTTGTTCAGAGATCACCTAAAATGCATTGCAAATTATGTCACTGAAGGTATAACCGCTCTCATATTTTAAGCATGGATCTTCACCAATTTATCCCTAATCCTTACAATAACTCAGCGAGAGGACTATTTTCATCCACATTTTGCAGAGAAAGATACAGCAGCTCAGAGCACCGAGTGTTAGTATGTAAAGGACTGGGAACTGAACACAGATGTGTCTGGCTCCGAAGCTGGCGTTCTTTCCAATACCCCACACTGCCTCCCTGTTTAAAATAACCGGGCATGTTTAGTTGGAAGAAAAGAAGCCTTGTGGAGTAAGTGGAAGAAGGAAATGTGTTAGTAGTCCTCAAATATTTGTGGAAGCAGCATTAGACATTTTATTCTGTATGGCTCCAATGAGTGCAAATTGTAGAGAAACAGATGTCGATTCAACATAAAGAATTTTCCAACAGTCAGGTCTGTCTGGAGAGACTGAGCGGCTCAGCCATTTTGGGACGTGACAAGATCCCCGTCACTAGGGGCTGGGTAACCCTGTGGCAGGCATGCAAGCTCTGGAAGAATGCACCAATGACCTTAAAGGTCTTTTCCCATCTGACAGAAACTAAGGATCAGAGAGGTATTGGAACTTGGCCAGGGTGACCCCTCTACTGAAGGGTCAAATCCAGAGCTAGGTCTTTCCTGGGTGTTCCTCAGCCCACAACTCTTCGTACAACATGATGTTTCATGCCGAGGGCAAGACAAATTGAAATCAATACAATCACATAAACCTCCCTCTCAGCCAAATTTAATCAATATACCCCAAAAGTGACTGGTGTTTTCCTCTTCAGGCTCATTTTTGGGTGAAAGTCTTTGGTCGCAAAAAGATCAAAAGATGTGTGGTAGAGAAGCAAAAGGTGAATAATCCATTAACCAGATAAAATGAACCTAAGCGACAGAGAGCTGTTACTATAGATTACAGTGTCACTGGGCCCCCCTAACGTATCTTTACACACCCTCTGCGTTACTGGGCACATCCCATAATCCCACACCTGGTCCTATCCCACTGGTCCATACCTTACAGTACATCTTACACACTCACACAGATAAGATAAATAGGTTGAAGGATTCGAAATAAAATTGTCTCTTGCATTTTTATAGCTCTTTGCCTTTCACATGTATTATCTCATCTGATGCTCACCACAATCCTCTAAGGAAAACAGCTACCTTCTTTCAGACAGACAAGCAATTTCCTAGGGGCCTGGGGAAGAGAGGACTACGGTACACAACCCCCCCCCCCTTTTTTTTTTTTTTAACTCCTTTCCACATTAGATTATTCCCCCAGCCTGGATGAGTCAACCCAGAAGCAGGTGTTTCGCTTTTCCTCGATCGCTATCATCACCTCACACCTTTTTCAGCTGTCCTCCCCCACCGTGCCCTCCAGTGCCCCCACCCACGCTACTCCGCAGCGCTGCCTCCCGAGTCCCGTTACTACCACTCTTGCCTGGCACCGCCCCGCGAGTGGCTCCAACTCCCAGGGCAAACTACCCCGCCTGAGCCGTGTGGCCGCGCCCCCGCACCCCACACTCGCCCAGGCCCCTGTGGCTGCCACGTTCCTGACCACGACCACAACGGCTGTCCCGGAGTGGGCAGGCACAGCCTCCCAGGAATTCGAGTCCCGGTTGCCTGGAGGGGCGGTCAAGCCGACTAACGTTCTAAGGGCAGTCACGCCGAGGGCGAGGGTTAGGGGACTTTTGTGTTCTCGTTCGACCCCGAAGTTCTGGGAGATGACGACCGAGGACCTCGCCCACGTGGCCCTCGTGTGGCGCGCACACCTCGCGCAGCCACCCACGAACCCCAGCGTGGTCCTGCACGCCCCAGCATCTCCTCACGCCCTCCTGGGCCATTATCAGTCAAAGCCTGGTCCCCAGGATGGGTGTGTGCTCCACGCACACTATCCACATACCCCAAGTGTGGCCATACCCACTCTTCGGGTGGCCTGGGAGGGTGAGGGTGGAGGGTCACTTCTCCCCCGCCCGTCTCTTACCTGATTCAGGTAAGACCTGGGCTACAAGACTCCATGTTTGGGGGAAACGGTTGCGCATGCGCTTCCTGCGGCCAGAGGTTCTGGGCCTTACCCCAGTCCCCAGAGAAGACCCGGCCAAGCCACCGAATACCCGGCTCTGGGCTAGAGCGTCGCCATCTCCGTGCACCGGCCCCTCGCCCCCAACCCAACCTGTGCAGCCGCCTTCTCCCTGCCGGGCGCCAGCGCCACCTATTGCTAAGGGTATGAAATGGCAGGCTGTGCCTTTGAGAAGAATCTAATGGATAAATGAGAATAAAATTTTATACGGCCTTATCTTTCACGTGATAAACTGAAGGCCAAAGAACAGATATTTGGGTAGTTATTAACTATGTAGAGATCTCTGGCGAGTCTTCTATATCTCAGCCATTCATTCATACTACCGAACGACTCATAGTACCCTAAAGACTCCCCAGTCTACATCACCAGCCCTGTCCTCTACCCCAAACTCTAGATGCATACATTTGCCTGCCTTGTGTTCGTCTTCACATGAATGGTGCACACACATCTAATACTCAACAAGGACTAAGTTAAATTCACTACCCTTTCTCCATGTCCTCCTTCCCACACTACAAACGGACTCCCGAGAACCTGTGCTTCCTTCTATAGTCTCTATCTTGGTTAATGATACTACCATTTACTCCAGTCTCCCACACACAATCACCAATACCTGTAACATAATGGAATGAGGCTAAAGAGCCTGGCAGCTTTGGGTATAGATGCCAGCAAGTTCCTTCTTTCCCCCTCCTTTTCATCTTACCTCCCAAATGTCTCTTAAATTCATCTGGCTCCCCTCTGTTCCCACTACCATTTGTCCTTAATCAGGTCTCATTATCACTCAGCTGGACTACTGCCTTCTAATTGGTTTCCAGGTCTCCACCATCACATCTTTCCAATCCATCATTCACACACCTGCCAGTGATTTTTCTTAAAACTCTTTTCGGCCTCCCTATTGCCAATGCTAAATTCAAACTCTAGCTTGGCATGCAAAACACTGGTCCTTCCTCTAGAATCTTCTCTCTTACTATTTCCACCTGTCCCACGCCCCAAAACTTCACAATCTAACCAAACATTACTAATTGTACTTCCTCCCAAACACTGTGGGTTTCCTTTCTCCATGTTTTCCATGCATACATGTTCTTGCCCCCTACCAAATACATTCTTCCCCACTTTGCTACCTAAAAAATTCATTCCTCAATACTCAACTTAGTTGTCACATCCTCTTGCAAGTCTCTCCTGAAATCTTCCCACAGAACAATCACTTTCTCTTTGTGATATCTGTGTCCCTTGCACACACTTCAACAGCTGCACTTACCACTGTATTTTTTAAATTTATTTATATTAACATATAATGTGTTATTTGTTTCAGGGGTACAGGTCTGTGATTCATCAGTCTTACACAATTCACAGCACTCACCATAGCGCATACCCTCCCCAATGCCCATCACCCAGCCACCCCATCCCTCCTACCCTCCTCCGCTCCAGCAACCCTCAGTTTGTTTCCTGAGATTAAGAGTCTCTTATGGTTTGTATCCCTGTCTGGTTTCATCTTGTTTCATTTTTTTCCTCTCTTCCCCTATGATCCTCTGCCTTGTTTCTCAAGTTCCACATATCAGTGAGATCATATGATAATGGTCTTTCTCTGATTGACTTATTTCACTTAGCATAATACCCTCTAGACCTAGAGGGTCCACGTCATTGCAAATGGTGAGATTTTTTTTTTGATGGCTGCATAATATTCCATTGTATGTATGTATGTATGTATATATACATGTATATATATATACACACATACACACACATCTTTATCCATTCATCATCTGTCGATGGACATCTAGGCTCTTTCCATAGTTTGGCTATTGTGGACATCGCTGCTATAAACATTGGGATGCATGTGCCCCTTCGGATCCCTACATTTGTATCTTTGGGATAAATACCCAGTAGTGCAATTGCTGGGTCATAGGGTAGCTCTCTTTTCCTCCGTACTGTTCTCCAGAGTGGCTGCACCAGCTTGCACTCCCACCAACAGTGGAGGAGGGTTCCCCTTTCTCCGCATCCTCGCCAACATCTGTCGTTTCCTGACTTGTTAATTTAGCCATTCTGACTGGTATCACACTGTATTGTGATGACACTAGCATATCTTGTCTCTCCCACCACATCACTGAGCTCCTTGAGCACAGGGACAGCATCTTGTTCATTTCTGACTCCCTTGTGCCGGCCCAGCATTTTATAATAATAAGAATGAATAAAGCACACATTTGCTGATCACTATGTACCAGACTGTGCTAAACTCCTATATATGTCATTATTTAATTCTAACATATAAAAAGAACTATTATCCTCCCCATTTTACCAATGAGAAAACTGAGGCTTTGAAAGATGAAGGAGCTTACCCAAGGTTGCTGCTGGTAAGTTGTGGAGCCAGGATTTGAACCCAGATAGGTCTAGTTGTGTTTACTCATCCAAGAGTTTGTGGAACTGGGGTGCCTGGGTGGCTCATTCAGTTAAGCATCCGACTCGTGATCTCAGCTCAGGTCTTGATCTCAGGGTCATGAGTTCAAGTCCCTACTTTTTAAAAAGTATTAATCCTTACAGAGTTAATTTATTTTTTAAAGGGAAAACACACAACTATTCTACACTACTGGATGGAGATTGTTCTAATTTAAACTAATGGTATAGAAGGCCAAATAAATACCCTTGATGTCAGGTGAAATAAAAAAAAAAATCCTGCTGCAATTCTGCATAATCTGTTATTATATGTATGTTATGAATATTTTTGTATTGTAAACCAATAATAAGTACATTTTTTCAAAACCCCTTCTGGATAAGTGGGAGAGGGGGGATCTAAATTGAAAGAGTCACCATCAGAATGCTCAAGAAGTTGCTGGAGGGGCACCTGGATGGCTCAGTCGGTTAAGCATCTTGATTTCTGCTCAGGTCATGATCTCAGGGTTGTGAGATCAAGCCCCCCATCAGGCTCCACGCTGGGCATGAAGCCTGCTTAAAATTCTCTCTCTCTCTCTCTCTGCCCCTCCTCCTCTCTCTCTCAAAAATCAATAAATAAAATTATTTTTTAAAAAAATTATCTCTCCCTCTCCACCTCCACCCCCTCTTAAAAAAAAAAAAAAGTTGCTGGAGATGAGGATACCAAAATATTGTGCGGGATGCCAGAGGTCTAAATGAGTTAGTATTTGTAAAGCACTTCGAAGAGTGCCTGGTACATAGGAGGTATGATATTATTGCTACTGCTATTACTGTTGTTGTCGCTGTTAAGATCTTCAGTAGCTCCCAATCCAGTGGTACAGATAAGCACATAAGCTGATCACAAGCCAAGTGATGAATGAATAATACAGCTGTGAACAAAAGTCCAAAGGCGTTCCCAGAGGTGGAAGGGGAAAGTATCTGCCAGGGAATAGGGACCCAGAGATCACATGACGGAGGAAGGTCGCTAGAACTGGAGCAACACCACCTAACTTCTACGGAAACATTTGTCAGCAAATCTTTTACTACTGAAGGTTCTGTTCCTCCAAATCTCTAATACTCGGCAGTTTCCTCGCTCTTCCAAGCATTCTGTTGCCGATGGTACCAGCAGGGGCCTTAACCACTGGACAACAGGAGACTCTCACCAAGTCGACATGAAAGTATGCCGGAGGGAGAAAGGTGAGTGAAGCTTATGATGGTGTGGCCCTGTACTCAAAGGAGGTTCCAACCCCACCTGGATGTCTAACTAGGATAATGGTGACTCCATGAGTGAAAAGCACATTCCCATCCCCCAGGCTCCAGTCCCTCCTTAGCAGAGGAGAGACAGCTGGGCACAGACTTGGTGATGTGTGCCCTGAGCAAGAAGGAAGGGCTAGGCAGCAGCGGCCGTCGTCCAGCTTGGCAGGCACTGCCCAGTAAGGCCCACCTCTTTCCTCCAAACCCATGCCAGGTGTCTAGCACACTAACCCAGTGTTTCCTAAGCCAAACGACATGGAAGGCTGCTTAAAAGTCTACATTCTTTACCACAGGCCATTAACTTTATATGTAGGCAAAACATATTTATGTTCCTCCTGTTCTTCAATAAACAGAGTAAAGAAACTTTCTGTGGCTAGTTCACTCTGGACTAGTGAAATGAGGGCAGCTATTCTGATGGGAATAACTAATGAGACACATACAGAAGAAAAAGTTAAACATTAAACAGAGGAACACTGTTGGTGGAATTAAATAGATGCAACTTTTTTGGGAGGGCATTTTGGCAACAGCTATCAAAACTGACCCAGCAATTCCACTTTGCCAAATTTATCCTATGTGTATACTCCTTGACATGTGTTCAAGGATGAACAATGCTGCATTATTTGGGAAAAAATTTTTTTAACTGAAATTAAGCTAAATGTGCATCTATAGGGTGCTACCTATAAGTCTGTCTAATACCTAAAGCTTCTGGATAAACATGAAAAAGCAAGGTTCAAAACAATAGGTCTATCACAATCCTACTTATATAAAAACACCTGTGTATTGTATATCTAAATATCTATATATTTACAATATTGATATATTTATATATGTATTAGAAATGCCTGGAAAGATACAGATGTGACAAATTGGCAGGTTAGGGACAAATTTGGTCCACAGGGAGATTTGTTTATTGCTTTCTTTGTTTTAAACTTAAATCTGGAATGCCTTTAGGAAGGGCTCCATACAGCCCTCTTAACTCTATTATCTTACCCCTTCAATACCCTGAGTTGTTCCTTCCCTGGCCCCTAAATGCAAGTGAGGAGACAAGTGGGTATGTGTGGGGTAGCTGGAGGGGTACTTTAAGTTGTTATTTTCCACTTCCATCTAATCAGCAGACATGACTTAAGGGAGGGTGGGGTAGGGACTGACGTCTTTCATTCTCAAGAGAAGAACTAGAGGAAAACACGATCCTGAAAGAAGAGGCACTGATTTGCAAGCTATTGCTATAGTCCTGATAAGGAACAAGGAGCATCTGAACAAGCCAGTAAATGCAAGGATGAATTGTGAAACCCAGATCTGAAAAATCTTTTTAAATCCCTTATCAGCCACTGCAGTTAAAAGAATGCACAAGCTTCTCTTTCTTCTTCCTTCTTTCCCCATCATGAAAAATTGCAGCCTATGGTTTATCACATGGGCCACTGGGCAGGGCTCTGTTGTGCTCTGTGGGAATCTAGCTCTACTCAAAGCATGCCTGGAGAGTCTCATTTTCCCATGCCTGCAAGTTAATTTCTTTCTCTTCACTGTGTTGATACCAGCTGTATAGAAAGCAGGAGGCTTCACCACTAAAGGTATAGCAGAAATCAAACTCTGATGTCCCTGGACAGAGTCGACCAGACAGTACTGTCCTGGCCCTTGTTGTCTACCTTGTAGGATCAATGGTTTCCACATTTCACTTTGAGATAATATTAGAAACCCCACAGCCTGAAAGTAAGAGTAAAGCTTTACCTTAAAATAAGAACAAGGAAAACTTCCAAATGAAACATTCCCTTGTTTTTGGCAGTAGCTAAAAGACAGCCTGGTGTGAGAGTCCTGGATGCCATACTATGCTCTTTCATCTACAGGAAATTCTTCAGTTGAATGAAATTATTTATTTGAAAAGGTTTCGTTGAATTCAGGCTGGTATTTCAGAGACTTTCTCTTCTGTTGTCTCAACAGTGGGGAATGCAGCATGGTACTAAGTTGGAGAGATTGGGGCATGAATAAATTCAGATCCATGACTTACTCATCCCTTTGGCTGGATCATTTCTCAAAAACAGAGAGAGGGAGAGAAAGGGGGACGGGGAGAGGGATGGAACACAGAAGTTTTATAATTGTAGAAAGGGTTACTGCCCATTGGTAACCCACTCTATCCCCATTCCCACTATGTCTGTCCTAAAACATTATGCCTGTCAGGGATATTCAAGTCCTTCAGTGCAAATCCACTGAGTTCATACAAGTAACTCAAATGTCCATTGACTGATTGATGGATAAATAAAATGTGGTATATGATACAATGGAATATTATGTGGCAATAAAAAGGATTGAAGTACAGATACTTGATACAACATGGATGAAGCTTGAAAATACTGTGTTAAGTGAACAACGCCAAACACAAAAGACCACGTGTTGTATGATTCCATCTCTACACAACGTCAAAAATAGGCAAATCTATAGAGACAGAAAGTTAGATTAATGATTGCCTATGGCTAGGGGAGAAGAGGGGAAATAGGAATGATAGCCAACGGGTATAGAGTCTTTTTGGGAGGTAGTGAATATATTCTAAAATTGATAGTGGTGACAGTTACACAATTCTGTGAATAAGCAAAAAACCACTGAATTGTATATTTTAAAAAGGCAAATGAGTTGTTTTTAAAAAATAAAAAGAAGAAAAGATGTATGCCAAGAAAATACTCATTTAAAAATGTGAAGTTGCTAATTTGATTGATAGATAGATAGATATAAAATACTTTGGAACAAGGAATATTACCATAGATTAAGAAGAATTTTACAATAATGAAAAAGGGATCAATTCATGAAAAAAAGTTCTAAGTGTGTGTGTATATATGATAATAGAGCTTCGAAATAACTGAAGCAAAAACTGATGGAACTTAGAGAAATAGATAAATCCACAATTATAACTTGGAATTTTCATTTTCCTCTCTCATTAATTTATAGAGGAAACAGACAGAAAATGAGACTATAGAACACTTGAACAACACTATCAATCAATTTGAACTAAGTGCCATTTAAAGAAAACTCCATCCAACCAAAGTAGAACACATAGTCTTTCGACTGAACATGAAATAGTCACCTAGATCATATTCTAGATCATAAAACAGGCCTCAATAAATTTAAAAGGACTGAATTCATATTACATATAGATCTCTAACCACAATGGAAGTAAATTATAGATCAGTAACAGAAAAATATATGGAAATCCTTAGATATTTGGAAATTAAACCCTAGACTTCTAAATAATCCATGGGTCAAATAATAAATCACAAGAGAAATTTTTAAATATTTGAACTGAATGGAAATAAAAACACAACATATCAAAATTTGTGGGATACAGCTAAAGCTGTGCGAAGAAGGAAATTTATAGCAATGAATGATTATATTCAACAAGGAGAAATGTCTCAAAACAAAAATCTGATCTTCCGTCTTAAAAAATTATAAAAATAAGAGCAAAGAAAACCAAAGTAAATAGAAAAAAGGAAATAATAAAAAGCAATCAATGAAACAGGAAACAGAAAAATAATAGAGAAAATCAATGAAAATAAAAGCTGACTCTTTGAAAAGATCAACAACATAAAACTCTAGCCAGACTAATCAAGGAAAAGAAAAAGAAGACAAAACTTACCAATATCAGGAATAAGAGGACAGAATACAGATCCTCAGACATTAGAAGGATGAAAAGGAAACATTATAGACAACTTTATGCTGATAAATCCAGCAACTTCAATGAAATAGACAAATTCCATGAAAAATATAAACTACCAGAGATCATTCTGGGAAAAAGAGATCAACTGAATATCCTTATATCTAGCAAATAAATTGGACTCATGGTTAAAAACCTTCCCACAAAGAAAACTCCAAGGTTGGTGACTTCACTGGTGAATGCTACCAAATATTTGAGGAAGAATAATCCCAGTTTTACATGAAGTATTCTAGAAATAAAAGAGCCAGGGACATTCCCAATTCATTTTATGAGGCCAGCATTATTCTGTTGCCAAAACCAGATGAAGGCATTACAAGAAAACTAAATACCAATATCCTTATGAACATAGATGCAGAAATCCCTAACAAATCTTTGGCAAATTGAATCTAACAGTATATAAAATGAATAACACATCATGACTAACTGGGGTTTATCCCAAGAATGTAAACTTGTTTTAATATTCAAAAAACAATCAGCAGAATTCACCATAATAACAGACTAAAAGAAAAACCATCTCAGTAGATGCAGAAAGCATTTGACAAAACTCAAACCCCATTCTTGATAAAAATTGTTAGCAAACTAGGAATGGAAGGGAACTTCCTCAACCCCAAAAGAGAAAGACCTATCTCTAACATAATTTTTAATGCTTTCCCTACTAATATAGGGAACAAGGATGTCTACTCTTCACATTTCTGTTTAGCATTGTACTGGAGGCCCTAGCCAGTGAAATAATGCAAAAAAAAAGGAAATAAAATCACACATATTGAAAAAGAGTAAGTAAAACTGCCTCTATTTATATACAACATGATTGTATATGTTGAAAATACTAAAGAAACTATTAAAAAGCTACCAGAACCAAAAAGTGAGTTTATTAAGAGTGTAGAATACAAGGTTGTTAAGTATATTTCCTAGCAATGAACAATCAGAAACAGAATGTTTAAACAATACCATTTACAGTAACATCCTAAAATCATGTAGTACTTGGGGATAAATTAACTAAAATATTATGAGGTCTATATACTGAAATCCTTACTGAGAAAATTTAAGGAAGATCTAAATAAGTAAAGAGTTATATGATGTTCATGGATTAGAAAACTCAATATTGTTAAAGTATCAATTCTCCCCCAATTGATCTATAGATCAGATGCAATCACAATAAAAATCTAAGCAGATTTTTTTTTAATAAAAAATAAGCTGATTCTAAAGCTTATGTGGAGCACTCACTTTGGCAACACACATACTAAAGTTTATGTGGAAATGCAAACAACCTAGAATAGCTGAAACAATTTTTTTTAATTTTTTATTTTTTTTAAAGCTTTTATTTATTTATTTGACAGAGAGAGACACAGCAAGAGAGGGAACACAAGCAGGGGGAGTGGGAGAAGGAGAAGCAGGCTTCCCGCTGAGCAGGGAAGCTCCATCCCAGAACCTGGGATCATGACCTGAGCTGAAGGCAGACGCTTAATGGCTGAGCCACCCAGGCGCCCCCGAAACAATTTTTAAAATAAAGAACAAAGTTAGAGCACTTACACTATCTTATTTCAAGACTTACTCTAAAGCTATATTCATCAAGACAAGGTGATACAGGTGTAAAAATAGACATGTACAGTAATGTAACAGATTACAGAGTTTAGAAAGAGACCCACATATATATGATCATTTGATTTTCAACAAAGTTCCCAGGCAATTCAGTAATGAAAGGATAATCTTTTCAGAAAATAGTACTGGAATAAAACAGAGGTCTATTGGATATCCACATGCAAAACACACACACACACACACACGAGAAAAAAAATCTGGGTCTTCACATCATAAATTTAATTCGAAATGAATCACAGACCATAACAAAAACATATTCAAAATGGACCACAGATCTAAATATTATAAGAACTATAATAATCCTAGAAGAAAACATAAGAAAAAACTCTTAGTGGGCTTTGGTCAAGCAAAATATTCTTAACTAGGACATAAAAATATAAAATATGACAAAAAATGATAAATTAGACTTTATCAAAATTAAAAACTCTTGGGGCACCTGGGTGGTGCAGTTGGTTAAGCATCTGACTCCTGGTTTCAGCTCAGGTCATGATCTCAGGGTCGTGAGATGGAGCCCTGTGTCAGGTACCCCACTCAGTGGTGAGTCTGCTTGAGATTCTCTCTCCCTCTCCCTCTGCCCCTCCCGCTCAGGCTCTCTCTCTCCCCCCCCAAATAAATAAATCTTTTTAAAAAATTAAAACTTCTCAAAAGACACTGTGATGAAAACAAAAAGCCACAAAGTATTTACAATACCTATAACTTAGAAAGGATTTGTATCCAACATACCTAAAGAATCGCTCAATTCAATAAGAAAACAACCCAGTTTAAAAAGAGCAAAATATTTCAACAGACACTTCACCAAAGAAGGTATATGAATAGCAGATAAGCACAAGAAAAGATGCCTAACATCATTCATCGCCAGGGAAATGCAAACTGAAATCACAATGAAATACTATGTCAGGCCCAGCAAAGTGACTAAAATTTAAAAGACTGAAAATACCAAGTATTGACAAGGATATGGAACTCCTGAAACTCTCATACATTGCTGGTAAGAATGCAAAATGATGTAACCCCTTTGGAAAACAGGCTGTTTCATGTAATGTTAAGCATATACTTAATACATGACTCAATTACTTAGCTACCGGGTACCTACCCAAGAAAAATGGAAATATATGTTCACACACAGTCTTGTTGAATGTTCAGAGCAGTTTTATTTGTAACAGTCAAATCTAGAAATTTCCTTCAACTTGTAAAGAGGTAAATTATGGAATACCCATTCAACAGAATAATACTCGGCAATAAAAAGGAATGAAATATTATATATGCAACAGTGTAGATGTTTCTTAAAACAATTATGCTAAGTGAAAGAAGCCAGATAAAAAAGACTACAACCCATATGATTCCATTTATATAAAATTCCAAAAACGGTGAAACAATAGCATCTACAGATAGAAAGCAAATCAGTGGTGGCCAGATACCAGGGGGTCAGGGGAGGGAATTAATTGCAGAGGTGGCCCAGAAAACTTTTTGGGATGTTGGAAATGTTCTATGTCTTTGTTGTGATGGTGATGAAATGGCTGGATACAATATACACTTAAACTTACTGAATATTATTGTATGTAAAGTATACTTCAATAAAGTTGACTTTTAAAGTGATATAAAAATTATATTTAGTATAAGTTTAGAAAATGTCTGGAAGAATGTACATTAAATTCTTAAGAATAGGGATGAGACCACAAAAGACTTTCACTTTCTATTTCACTTAGTTACATATTTCTATAATGTTTTATTTTGTAATGAAGAGACTTCTATAGTAGTCAGGATTTTCGTGATTGCCAGTAATAGAAACCCAACTCAAGCTAACTTAAGAAAAGAAGGAATTTATCAGTTTACGTGCCTGTATAGTCTGGGGTAGATTCAGACAGAGCTGAATCCAGGTACTCCAATGAATTTATTGAGAATGAGGCTTTCCCCAACTATTGGCCCCTTTTTCCTCTGTGTTGGCTTCATTTTCAGACTGCCTCTCCCCCAGTGATGAGGACAAAGTAGACTACTAGCTTAGCAACTCCAGAGGAAAAGACACACCAGGAAAAGTCCTGGGCCAACTCTTAACGACCCAGCATGGGACACATGTCCTTCCCTGAGAACTGGGACTATGACAGCCAAGCCTGGGTCACAGAACAATGCATGGAGTTGAACAAGGGTAGGGTGGTCTCAGCTCAGCCCCACACTGAAGATCAGTTCTCAAAAGGAGAAAAAAGAAAAAAAGAAGAAGAGGGATCTGATATCAGAATAAAGCCAGCTTCGCAGGCAAAAGCAGAGCATGACCACTACAATGTACTGCTTTTAGAATTGGGGGGGTGGGTATTTTGTTTTTGTTTTGTTTTTTGTTTTTAATCTTTAGAGTAACTGAGCCCAAGGCAATATTCTTCGGTGCTCTTCTAACACAGCACAGTGTACAGGAGGAGAAGGCATTCCTTGGCCTACTGGTATGAACTGAATGAGTCTACCTAAAATTCATATGTTGAAATCTTAACCCCCAATGTGATGATATTAGAAGGTGGGGCCTTTGGGAGGTAATTAGGTTTAGATGATGTCATGAGGTGAAGCCATCCACCATGATGGGATTCGTTTCCTCGTAAGAAGAGGAAGAGACTTGGGGCGCCTGGGTGGCGCAGTCAGTTAAGCATCTGACTCTTGGTTTCTGCTCAGGTGGTGATCTCAGAGTGGTGAAATGGAACCCCACATTGTGCTCCAGGCTCAGTGCAGAGTCTGCTTGAGATTCTCTCTCTCTCTGCCTCTGCCCCTCCCACTCATGCTCTCTCTCTCTCAAAGAAATAAATCTTTAAAAAAAGAAGAGGAAGAAGAAGAGGAAGAGACTGGAGCTCTCCACCATGTAAGGTACAGTGAGAAGCGACCATCTAAAAGCCAAGAAGTGGGTCCTCACCAGACACTGAGTCTCCCAACACCTTGATCTTGGACTTCCCAGCCTCCAGAACCAGGAGAAGTAAGTGTCTGCTGTTTAAGCCTCTGGTATTTGTTACAGGAGCCTAAGCTAAGATACCGACATAGCAGCATTCTCGGAGATGGACTGGAGAGAAACTAAGGAAGATGCCATCCAAGGGGAATACTTTTTTCCCCAAAACAGAGAGTAATTTGTAGAAAGGGGTACTTAAAGGAAATGACATAGGAAGTTGACTAGGGATGAGCAAAGGATTTCTGAGTCAACCTGAGGGTGGGGCATGGGGATGGCTGGGGCACGGGGATGGCTGAAACCTTTGTGGGTTGGCTTCTATGCACCACCAGGATTCAAGCCCCAGGATAAAGATACTGTACTTCTGAAGTGTCAGGCCACTTTTGCTTGATGGTAAATAATTTTAAACACTTTCATATTAATACAAATTCAAATGCATTATGAAGTAGAATGCAAAAGTTGCATGAATTCTTAAAATAAAAATTTTCTGCTTGCAATAACCCCTTCGGGCTGCCTCTCATTCTCCCCTTCATGTGAATTCAATCATTTCTGCTGTTAGGAATGCTTCAGTGGAACATTTGAAGAAGTACTTCTTTAAGGAATAAGGGCTGGGTAAGGGATGTTCTTGGGGTTTTTTTTTTTTTACAGTGTCCAGACACTTTTCAGAAGAAGAAACCAGGCAAGGATTCAGAATTCAAAAATTTGGGATTTTGAGGCTAGCATCTGGAGGGGTTGGCGGAACTGATGGGAGTATAGCATTAGGGACTGAGGGTCAGGACTGTTCATGCAAACCCTAAGAGCAGCTGCATTCTTGGGTAACATCTCATGTGGAAAGTATGGGATCCTGCCCTGGCTCAGGATCTGGATTAGCGTCTCTTGGTAGGAGTAGGAATCTAGTGTTCTTGGAGAAGCAGATTCATTTCTGGGGTCAGGGGAAGTTCATCTCCAAACAGCAAGCTCTAGTGAGCCAGCTTTCAGCTTCACAATTGGTGGAGGAGAGAGATGGAGCCCAGAGGTTTTGAATTCACAGGTTTAATGAAATATGGGAGAGCAACAAAGGGTCATAAAAATAAAGACATTTTTACACCAGAAAAGTAAGAATGACAAAATAGAAATGACATTCCTTCCCTAGAAAAGGACCATTAGTTGGCACCTGGTCTTTTTTTTTTTTCTTTCCCCCTTCCCCATCATCACAAGGCAGAAAAAAACTTTATCACAGATCACATCATTCTGAGAAACTGGGAACCAGTGAAGCAACAAGATGGGTCCTTCCTTTCATGCATTCTGGGATGAAATGAAAATTACCCCCAGGAGGATTATATTAAAAGACAGAGGGATTAGTTAACACTACTGTAGTAATCATATTGCAATATATATCAGACTTACATGTTGTACACCTTAAATTTATACAATCTTATAGGTCAATTATATCTCAATTAAAAAAAAAAAAAGACAGGGAAAGACCAACTCATGGCAATCAGCTGGACATCTACAGCTTAACCAAGGACACCACTGCTCCACTCTCTCCTGGGTGGGGGCCCTTTGGAAATCTTAATCAATAAGTCTTGACTAGCATGGTGGATTTTAAAGGACAGGAAACAAGAAGGGGTGGAGTCAAATTGGAGAATTAAATTGGAAATATAGATTCTTGGTCTGAGGTGGATGAAGAAATTAAGTAATTACAAATTCAAAGGCAAAAGAAAAAAAGAAAAGAAAAAGAAAAAGGAAGAAACACAATCAGCCTGCACCTGGAGCATTAGGTTCTGGAAATCCAATTTGCACATAAAGAGTGAAGGGGCCTTCACAAAGGGGGGCAGGAGCTGAGGACCTGCTAGTGAGCAGAGGACCGTTGCCCTGGAGACAGTCTTAGCTTAGAAATGGCAAATAGAAAAATAACAGGGGCTTAAGGAAGAAAGGAAAAAAAAAAAAAAAAGACACTACTTAGGATGGTTGAAATCTTAGAAACCAGACTAGACTACATGAAAGAAATGTACTTAAAAGGACAAATATAGATTTAACTGCTTTAATAAAGGAAAATAGGAAGAAGGAAGGTATTTTAGTTGTTTCTAGGTTAGGATAGGTGATCACACACACAAGAGATTTAATAGAGGGGATGAGAGAAATTTGTTAGAAACAGAAACTGGGATACACTTGCCTGTCTCCTAGCCTTTGTCCCAGAGGGTACTATCAAAATGTGCACTTGGAGAGCCATTAATAGAAAAATAATAGTAAAAATAAATTCAGGGAGCCTCCTTATTGTTGCCCATGATAATGACTTGAAATGGTAGATTTAAGACTGGGAAGTCCAGAGTTATTAGCATGAAATTGACTAGTTTCAAGGCAAGGCAATGATTGAGGGGAAATAGGTTGGGCAAATATAGCCAGGAGGTTTGGGGGTTAGGACTGGCTAAAAGTTGGTCTAGACACTGCCTGCAAGGTGGCTAAGGGTTTTGGTATTGAATTTGGAACCTGAGAGGCTAGACTAGAGAAGGGATCCTATCTGGATGACCTGGAGCAGGAAGAGCCACCAAGACAGGTCAAAGGACTTGGAGTAAAAGACAACTGGGAGTACCAAGTCCAGGGATAAGCACAAAGGACAGGTGGGGAGCTAAAAATAGTAGCCAATAACAAAGGAAAGATGAGTAGGGACAGGTGGATATCATATCAAGTAGGTCTCCAAATGTCCATCAACTGATGAATGGATAAAGAAGATGTGATACACATACACACACACACAAACACACACACAGAGGAATATTACTTAGCCATCAAAAAAATGAAATCTTGCCAATTGCAACTACATGGATGGATTCAGAATGTATTGTGCTAAGTAAAATAAGTCAGAGAAAGACAAATACCACATGCTCTCACTCATGTGGAATTTAAGACAGAAAGCAGAAGAACATTTGGGAAGGGGGAAAATAAAAAAAGGAGAGACTCTTAACAATAGAGAACAAACTGAGGGTTGATGGAAGAGGGGGATGGGGGATGGGCTAGATGGGTGATGGGTATTAAAGAGGGCACTTGTGATGAGCACAGGGTGCTGTATGTAAGTGATGAATCACTGAATTCTACTCCAGAAACCAACACTGCACTGTATGTTAACTAAGTAAAATTTAAATAGATGATAGATAGATAAAAAGGAGGGTTCCGGGCAACTGCAAGAAGGGACTAAAGCAGTGGTTTTCAGAGTGTAGTCCCCTGACCAGCAGTATCAGCATCAGTTGGGATTTGGTAAAATGCAAATGCTTGGTAAATCAGCAACTCTGGGGGTGGGGCCCAGCAATCTGTGTTTCAACAGACCCTCAAAGTGATAGCAATGCACACTAAAGTTTCAGAACATCCCTACTAAAGCATCCCTGACTCGCCTTTTAGTGGCTGCTGAGATCAGCTTGCTAGGAGGCAGGGCTCCTTTAAACCTCGGGGCCAGCCTCAGCAGGAGGATAAATAGTAAGACTCACTGAAGGGGAACCACACAAGGCCATATTGGGGTCTGACATTGGTGTCAGACTGATGATGGGAGAGATCTGAAGCAAAATGACCCAACTTGTAGAAGAGATGTAGACAGAATTAGTTTAAGTAATAGAACTTGGGAAGAATTCGAATTCACTGATAATCTCTATCAGAGAACTAACTCTAGAAAACTACAGGTTTGTAACAGAAGAATTAGCGAACCCAATAACAGAAAACAAACAAAGGTGACCCCATGGTCTTCATACTGAACAGGTCTACAGATCAGAAGGTCCCCTGGAAATGGAAAAGGAAATTTTTCAGCTCGGAGAGATCAGGTAGTAAAGCAACAAGAAGCTTTAGGCATCAGGAACCAAAAACATGCAGACATAACTGGATGGGGTCAGGGCACTAATGGAGAAGACTGTAAATGACTGTAATTTTCAGAGCCGTGAAGCCATAAATTGCACTGGGAGGGCTGCCTGCTATTAGTGTAGCACTCTCTGCTCTCAAGATGAAGCAGCTGGAGGCTGTGGAATTGGTTAAAGTGATTCCTGGAAAAATAAAAGAAAATTGAATATGTACCATAAGAGGTCTTCTGCCACCCCCCCAAAAGAGATGGGGCCCAACGCCCTGGATATAGGGGCCTGGGCCATCTTCAGAGGTGAGACTGTCTTCACGCTTCTGAAATTCAAGTATGGAATTTCAAGGCTAAAAACTCAAGAACACTAAAAAAGTAAACAGACTGCCATTCTTGCTACCACTAAACTTCTGGTTTAGTAGAGAGGCAGTGGAAAGGCCTCAGCCTATGGGGTTAATGACTGTATGCATGATGTGGAGAGAAAACAAAAACTTGCTCTGGAAATGGTCTTAGCTTTAGAAATGACAGAAGGCAAACAAGGGACATAATAGGGGCTTAAGGAAAAGAAATATCCTCTCCAAGTTCCAACCCCATAAACTGCTGATACAGCAATAGGAAATAAAAGTTAAGATAAATGAGGGCAGATCAAGGCACTAGGAAATCTAAGAATGAGAACTAGGCAAATGGGTGGGCCAGGGATGGAGGACTGCCAGAGACTGAGTCTATTTCAAAGCTTGCCTCAGCCCTCCCTCCTATTTCCTTTTTTTTTTTTTGGGGGGGGGGGGAGTGGTGAGTTTTTAACAGTTTTATTGAAATGCAACTGATGTCCAACAAACCACAAATATTTAAAGCATATAATTTCATGAATTTTAACATACACATATACCCCCCAAATCATCATCATTATCCAGAAAATTTCCTCCTGCCCCTTTATAATACATTTCTTTCCCTTCCACCACCTCCTACCTACCAACCCCCATCCAGGCAATCACTGACCCAATTTCTGACACCAGATTGACAGAAATTTTCTAGAAATTTCCTACAATTTTTATATAAACTTTCCTAGAATTTTATATAAATGGAATTGTGCAGTATGTACTCTTTTGGATGACTTTTTTCCATTCAACGTAATGATTCTGAGATCCATCCATGTTGGTGTATGTATCAATAATGTATTCCTTTTATTGCTGAATAGTATTCCATTATGTGGAATCAACTATACAGCCAACAAGTATCTATTCTAGTCATCTGTAGATGACTAGAATTTATCTAGTCATCTGTAGATGGACATTCAGGTTGTTTCCATTATGGGGTATTCTAAATAAAGCTATTATGAACATTCATATGCAAGGCTTTGAGTGGATATATTTTTCTTAAGTAAATGCTGATGATGTATTATTTGATTTGGGTTTGATTTGCTAAACTGATGTTAAGAATGTTTGTGACTGATCATTAAAACCCTAAAAGAAAAAAAAAATGTTTGTGACTACGTTCATGAAAGATATTGGCATCTAGTTTTCTTTTCTTATAATGTCTTTATCCAGTTCTGGTATCAAGGTAATGCTGACCTAGCAAGATGAGCTGGGAAATGTTTCTTCCTCTTCTGTTTTCTGGAAAAAAATTATATAGAATTATTATTTTTCTTAAATTTTTGGTAGAATTCATCAGTAAAGTTATCTTGGCCTGGAGAGTTAATTGGTTGATTACTTTACTTGTAGGAAAGGTAGATTTTTAATCTACAATTCAATTTTTTTAAGTTTATTTTTTTTAAATGATCTCTACACCCAGTGTGGACTCGAACTCACAATCCCAAGATCAAGAGTTGCATACTCCTCCAACTGAGCCAGCCAGGCACCCCTACAAATTCAATTTCTTTTTTTTTTTTTTTTAGATTGATTTATTTATTTGAGAGAGAGAGAGAGAGAGCACAAGCAGGAGGGGCAGAGGGAGAGAGAGTCTTTTTTAAGCAAGCTGAGTGCGGAGCCCCACCTGGAGCTTGCTCTTATGACCCTGAGATCATGACCAGAGCCAAAACCAAGAGTCAGAGGCCCAACCAACTGTGCCACCCAGGCACTCCAAATTCAATTTCTTTAATAGATATAGGACCATTCAGGTTACCTATTTCTTCTTGAGCAGGCTTGAGTAGTTTGTATCATCAACAAATTTATTGGCATACATTTTTTCATAAACGTCATTAACCTTTTAATGTCTATAGGAGCTATAGTGATATCCCCTCATTCATTCCTGATATTGTTAATTTGTGTCTTCCTTTTCTTCCTGATCAGTTGGCTACAGATTTATTTACTCCACTGATGTTCCCAAAAAACAGCTTTTAACTATCTCAAAGAATGAGCTCTTAAGCAAGTTTCTAGGACTTTGAACCATTAATTAATCCCTTATCACAAGAGCATTCCAGATCCACGTCTAAGGGGACCCACCCATAGATAAACTATAGTAAACTCAGGCTTCAAGAAATTATGCTTGAACATTAATTCACCATCCATCTGGAGACAGGGGTTCCCAGCAGGATTAATAGGGCTAGACTTCCTGATACCAAGAAATCCAATTTTTCATTGAGAGTCAAAAACCTACAGGTATTCTTAGGTTAGTGCTTCAGTTCACTGCATACCATGATTTTCTAGGCATATTGGTGATCCCTAGATGCCCTCCTCTCTATTAAGAGCCAAATATTAGAATGGCTAACCAAGAAAAAAAGAGAGAAGATTAAAATGACCAATATTAAGAATAAAAGGAGAGACACACCATTGATATTTAAAGGATAATAAGGCAATTTTACAAGCAATTCCATGCCCCCAAATTCAAAAGCTTTTATTTATTATTACATTTTTAGAGAGGAGTAAGGAACAGAGGGAAAGGGAGAGAGAAGATCTTAAGTAGGCTCCATGCTCCACAACCCTGAGATCATGACCTGAGCCAAAATCAGGAGTCGGATGCTTAACTGACTGAGTCATGCGGGCACCCCCAAAAGTTTTATACAATGGACCATTTACTTGAAAGACACAAATTACCAAAACTCACTATAGAAGGAATATATAAGAATAGGTCTGATAACCCTATTAAAGAAAATAAATTTGTAGTTAACCCCCCCCCTAAAAAATTCCATGAGAAGATGATTTTACTGTGAATTCTACTAAGTAGTTAAGGAAGAAATAATATTAACTCTTTACATTCTCTTCAAAATACAAAAAGAACTTCCCAACTTATTTTATAAGAACTGCCTTACCTTCAATACAAAAATCAGATAAAGACATTACAAGAAAAAAAAAAAACACTATAGACTAATATCTCTCATGAATTAGACATGAATCCTTAACAAAAAATTAGCAAATTTGAATTCATCAATATACAAATATATAATCAATATATATTACATAATGGCTAGGTAGGGTTCACATTAGGATTGCAAGACTGCATCCATATTCAAAAATCAATCAATACAGTTCACGATATTAATAGACTGAGAAAAATCATATGACAAATGATTGTAGATGCAGAAAAATCTTTTGTCAGTTCTGACAAAATTCAGAACTGATTCATGATAAAAATTCTCAGGAAAATTAGAAATAGAAGGAAATTTCTTTAACCTAATAAATGATATCTACAAAAACCCCTACATCTAACATCATACTTAATGGCAAGAGATTGAATGCTTTCCTTCTGAGATCTGGGACAAGGCAAGGATGTCCTTTTTATCACTCCTATTCAACATTGTACCTGAATTCTTAGCTAGTGCAATAAGACCAAAAAAATTTCATAAAAGGTATACAGATTAAAAAGGAATAAATAAAACTGTCTTTAGCCACAGGCAACATGGTTGTGTTTGTAGAAAATTCCATAGAATCTACAAAAACACTCCTAGAACCAAAAAATGAGTTTAGCAACAGTACAAGGCAAAAGGTTAACATACAGAAGTCAATTGTATTCCTATATACAGGCAATAACAATTGGAACCTGAAATTAAAATAAAACAATACCATTATACCATTCACAATGCATGTGACTACCACTTGCAATACCCCCAAAATGGACTGAGGTATAAATCTAGCAAAATATGTGCAAGATCTGTAAGTGGAAAACTAAAAAATATTGATGAAAGAAATAAAAGAAGATATAAATAGAGAGATATTAGATGCTCATTGATTGGAAGACTCAATATTGTTAAGATGTTAATTCTACTAAATATGGTCTATAGATTCAATGCCGTCCCAATCAAAATCCCAGCCAAATTTTTGTAGATTTTTATAAGCTTATTCTAAAATTCACATGAAAAGACTAAGGAATTAGAATAGCCAAACAATATTGGGGGGGGAAAAACGTTACCTGATTTCAAGACTTACTGTTACCATAACACTACAGTAATCATGACAGTTATTATAGATGTAGATTAACTAGAATGTTGGGGGAATCTCAGGATGGAATGCAAAGTGTGACAAAGAAATCCAACTGCATTACAAATGTATGCTATAACTACACTTGAGGGTGTGGGTAGAAAAGGAGCTGACCTAAGTAACTTTGGAAACTGCATTTTGACTGGAAGTTTTAAGTCTAAGGACAAAAGAAACTATACATTTAAACTGCATTCTAGTTGGTAAATTTGTTTCTTATTGGAGTACAGCTTCATAACTCTGAAATTGTCTTATAAGTATATGGGAGATGAACAATTAGAGGTGGGAACCAGGTTTCTCAGTGTTGGAGAGGGAAGTGACAGAAAAGAAAGAAAAGGCTAAAATGAAAACTGTAATACTGGTTTGGAGTCAGGGGCATCAGTATTAATTCATGGCTGTGTTACATATATACACATACATATATAGATTCAGAAGCAGGTAGAGATATACTTGTATTTATGAGCTAGCGTTTATACATAAATTGCCTAGTTCTGTCTGCTGAGAAGGCCTAAAACCAATGACATCCCAGTAGTAATGAACAAACCCAGTGGCCAGCTTTTGGTTTCATATGCCATTTTCAAATTGAAATAAATCAAAACAGGCATCTTGGAGAAATGACTGATACTAGACTGAGGTGGAAAAAATACAAGAAAGGAGCCTCTTGAAATACCAGAAAGAAAATGCTCAAAAAACAAAAGGATAGTGACATATCAAAGGGACATAGGAACCAACCTGAAAGTTCCCAACTGCCAAAATCTAGAACAATTTGAGCAACAAAATAAATTGGATTACAACCAAAAATACAAAGTAAATATATGTGAGTCCATACTGATATAAATGATCGATAAATAAATACTAAATCAATAAATGGGAAGAGACAAATCTCTACATAATACATACACACACACACACACACATACATATATATTTTCTTTTTTCCCTCATTCCAACAGGTGGCATTTAATTTCTGCCTCCCTTGACTTAGTGAATCATTTCTAAAGAATAAACTGTGGAAAGGGAGAAATATTAACTATACCATGAAGAAACCTAGCAAATATCACCCTAACCAAGTGATCAAGGCTAATACCACCAGGATATCAATGTACCTCCTGAGAGGATATGATGAGAAGGGCACCTCATCTTTGTGGTCTTCCTTCCAAAAAAACCCATAACTTCAATCTAACTATGAGAAAAACATCAGAAAAAAACAAATTTGGGGGGCACCTGGATGGCTCAGTCGTTAAGCCTCTGCCTTCAGCTCAGGTCATGATCCCAGGGTCCTGGGATGGAGCCCCGCATTGGCTCCCTGCTCAGCAGGAGCCTGCTTCTCCCTCTCCCACTCCCCCTGCTTGTGTTCCCTCTCTCACTGTGTCTCTGTCAAATAAATAAATAAAATCTTTTTTAAAAATAAAAAATAAAACAAATTTGGGGTGCCTGTCTGGCTCAGTAGACCATGTGGCTCTTGATCTTGGGGTTGTGAGTTTGAGCCCCATGTTAGATGTAGAGATTGCTTAAATAAATAAACTTAAAAAAAAGAGAGAGAAAAACCCAAATTGAAGAACACTGTATAAAATACCTGACCAATACTCTTCAAAACTGCCAAGGTCATTAAAAACAAAGAAAGAGTGAGACACTATCACAGACCAGAGGAGACTAAGGATACATGTTTACTAAGTGCACTGTGGTAAATTGCTGGAAGGAAAGAGGATATTAATGGAAAAGTTCTGGAGTTTAGTTAATAGAAATGTACCAATGTTGGTTTCCTAATTTTGACAAATGTACCATGGTAGAGGAAGATGCTAATAATTGAGGAAATGGTTAGGGGCTTATGAGAATTCTCTGTGTTATCTTTGTACACACAGAGGCATCAGAAATAGCAAGTGTATGAGTTAAATAAACTTTCTCATTTTTTGCAATTTCTTTTAAAAAGTATACTTGACTATTTAAAATATTAACAATGTATTGTAGGATTTATATTTGTAGGAGTAAAATGTATGACAAAAGCACAAATGACAGGAGGGGTATATAGAAGTTTATAGTTGCAATATTAAATATAATATTCATTAGAGGTATAATGTCATTAAGTTAAAGATGGATATTATAAGACATAGAACAACCATAGACAAAACAAAGAGCCATAACTAGTAATGCAATAGAAGAAACAAAATGAAACATTAAAAAAAAAAAAAAGAACAGGAAAAATTAAAGCAAAAGAAGGTAGAAAAGGAGAAAAAGAAAACTGAGATGAAACCAATAGAAAAGTAATAGCAAGATGGTAGACATAAGCCAGACCATGTATGTAATTAAATTAAATGTAAATGAATGAAAATACTCAATTATAAGGCAGAGATTGTCAGAGTGAATAATAAGACAAAACCCAACAGTATGAGGACTACAAGAAACACACTTGATAGATAAAGAAACCGACTAAAATAAAAAGATGGAAAGATACAACATGCAAACATAATCCTACAAAATCTGGAGCAACTATATAAATATTAGAGAAAGCAGACTTTATTTATTTGAGAGAGAGAGCACGCTCAAGCGAGCATGAGCAGGGGGGAGAGGCAGAGGAAGAGGGAGCAGAGTCTGCGCTGAGCACAGAGCTAAACATGGGGCTTGATCCCACGACCCCGAGATCATGACCTGAGCCAAAATCAAGAGCCAGATGCTTAACCAACTGAGCAACCCAGGTGCCCCAAAAGGAAACTTTGGAATAAGGAATATGGCCAGAGATAAAGGTCTGTATCAGTTTTCTATTGCTGCATAACTAATCACCACAAGCCCGGGAGCTTAAAATAACACCCATGTATTTGTTCACATTCTGTATATTAGAAGTCCCGTACAGCATGACTGGGTTCTCAGGTCAGGGTATCACAAGGCTGAAATGAGATATCAGCCAGGTTAAGTTTTCATCTGGAAGATCTGGGAAAAAGTCTGCTTTCAAGATGACTTTTGGTAGAAGAATTCAATTCCTTATGGTTGTATAAGTGAGCTCCCCATTTGTTTGCTGGCTATGAGCCAGGGGTCACTCTTGGTTCCTGGAGGTTACCTCATTCCTTGACATGTGGTACTCTCCATCTTAAAGCCAGCAAACAGGGGATTTAATACCCCTCAGGTTTCAAATTCCTGACTCCTCTTCTAGGACTAACTGGAGAAAATTGTGCTTTCATGTGATTAGGTCAAGCCTATGCAGATAATCTCCCCATTTTAAAGGTCAATAGGACAATATAACATAAACTAATGCTAGGACTAAAATTCATCACATTAACAATCTTGGAGATTGTTCAGGTCACATACACCAGAGACAAAGGAAATATTGTGGGTCATCTTAAAATTCTTCCTGCCACAAGGTCATTTCATAATGGTAAAATAATCAGTTCATCTAGACATAGGAAAACTAAATGCTTTTGTGTCTAATAACAGAGTTCCAAAATACAGAAGGTAAAAACTAAGGGAACTAAAGGAAAAATTATACAAATTCACCATTGTAGTTGGAGATTTCAGTTTTCCTTTCTTAGTAACTGACAGGACAAATTAGAAAATTAGTTAAGATTTAGAAGACTTGAACAACACTATTAACCAAATTGACTAATTGACATTGGTAGAGCACTATTCCCAGTGATTTTAGAATGGCCACTCTTTTCAAGTTCATGTGGTATAGTCACTACTATAAAACAAAAACAAACATATATAAACTAGTATAGAACAAGTTTCAACAAATGTAAAAGGACAGAAATCATATAGAGTGTATTCTGTAACCACAAAGCCATTCAATTAGAACTCATAAACTCCCCATTATAGCAACTCCATCATGACTCCAACTTTATGTTTAGATGTCAACATGACAGTAATCCTTTGGTATGATCAAAGAAATATTATTTAATCACAGAGAGTGGAAGTCTCAAGGTAACTAGTGGGGAGGATTGCTCTCTCTGGGAGAAAGTCCAGAATAGAGAGAGTGAATAGTGCGTGTGCAACATTTTATAAAGGGAAAGTTCTACCACTGTAAGATTTGAAAGAGGTTCCACCCAGCATGAAATTTCAGAGGCAACGAAAGGGCACATGTGCTTGTGGGGACTGGGGGTGAGCTGGCTGTATTGGGATGCTGCAGAAGGCAACAAACACAGGCAGGCAATTAGGCTTACTGGTATCTAGCACCAAATCAGATGTCAACGGGAGTTTGTTTCTTTCATATCTTCTTCAGAACCCCAAATAGGAGAAAATTAACAAAAATAAATAATCTGTGGATTAAAGATGAAATTATAAGGGATATGAGTAAATATTTTAAACTGAATGACAATGAAAATACAGTATATTAAAATTTCTGGGATGCAGCTAATTCAGTGCTTATGGGGAAACTTAAATCTTATTGAAAAGAGGAAAATTAGACTCAATGACCTAAGCTTCTACCTTAAAAAACTGGAACAAGAAAAGCAAAGTAAGCCCATAATCCATAAAAGGAAAGAAATAACAAAGAGCAGAAATTTACAAAAGAGAAAAGAGGTAATGGAAAAATCAACAAAGTAAAAAAAATGCTTCTCTAAAGGATCAGCAGAAAGGACAAATCTTCAGCTAGACTGGTCCAGGATAAAGAACATAAATCATCAATATCAAGAATGAAAGTGTCATCACCACAGATCCTATAGACATCAGAGGGTCAGAGGGACAATAAAATAAATATTTTAAATAATTTTAGGCTAATAAATTTAACAACCTAGGTGGAAAAAAATCCTTGAAAAACACAATTTGTAATAATAATTGATACTTTAAAAAAGCAAGTACTCACAACACATTTTTCAGACAAAGGACTTGTATCCAGAATATATATGAGATATATAACAGTAATATAATTATAGTATAATAATATCAAAGTAATAAATAATACATAATATAAAAATATATATATCTTACAACTCATTAAATAAGAAAACAATCTAATTGAAAAATGGGCAAAGCATTTGAAGAGATCGTCACAAAATAAGATCTATAGTCAATCTGCACATGAAAAGATACACAATATGATTAGTCACCAAGGAGATGCAAATTAAAACTATAATAACTTACCACTAATATGCACTAGAATGATTACAGTTTTAAAAAGTGGCAATTCTAAGTGTTGGAAAAGATGTGGAGAAATTAAAACTCATATTATTGGTGGGAATATAAAATGGTACAAACACTTTAGAAAACACCTTGGCAATTCCTTTTAAACATACACTAACCATACAATTCAACAATTCTACCCCAAATTACCAAAGAGTAATTAAAACATGTTCACACAAAAGCTTGTACATAAATATTCATAGCAGCTTCATTCATAATAGCTCTCCTTCAAAACCTAACAACAACCCAATGTTAACAGGTAAATGGATACACAAATTGTGGTATAACCATAGTCAGCAATAAAAAAAACTACCAATACTTGCAGCAACATGGATAAATCTCAAAAAAAATGATGAACAATAAGAACAACCATGCCATATGATTCCATTTAAATGAAATTCTAGAAAATACAAATCTAATCTACAGTGACAGAGAGCAGGTCAGTGGTAGCCTAGGATGAAGGGAAGGTATATTGCCTGGACCTGGGCACAGAGGAACTTTTAATGATGACAGAATTGATTGCATCTGTGGTTACATGGATATATACATTTGTCAAAATTCACCTGCTTGTATACTTAAAATTAGTGCATTTTATTGCATGTAAATTATAACTCAATAACTTGAGTGCAAAAAATCTTCCCACAAGGAAAACTCCAGGCCCAGATGACTTCACTGGTTTTCATTCAATATTTAAGGAAGAAATCCTACCAATTTTACACAAATGCTTTAAGAAAATAGAGGAGGGAACACCTTTCAACTCATTTTTATGAGATCAGCAATACCCCAATACTGAAACCAAAGAAGTTACAAGAAAATAAAACTCCAGGCCAATATCCCTCATGAACATAGATACATAAACAAAATATTAATAAATTGAATGTAGCAGTACATAAAAATGATAATATATCATGACCAAGGGGAGTTTATCCCAAGAATGAAAGATTGGCTTAACACTTGAAAATCAATCCACGTAATTCAATATATTAACTGAATAAAAGAGGAAAAAACCATAAATGAGGCAGACAATTTTGTAGGTACTCTAAGAATACCTTTCAAACAATTCTCTCTCCAGCTGATTCTTGTCCAATATGAGTTAATACTACATGGTTTGACCCCACCTGACAATTTGCCTCACACCTAATCACCAATTCTTTCTTGAACAAGCTTTGCATTATCAATGTCCCAGGCCCATGCCTGCATTGACTGCAGGAGAGGGTCAGAACAGGCATTCAGAAGATGACATCCCCCTTTCTTCCTTACAACTTTATTGAAATATTTCTTTTGTAGAAAGGGCTTATATTGCTATATATAAGGATTCTGGGATTTGCTGTATTTTATTTTGCCAGTGAGCAACACGCAGATACCCAGACTAGGAGAATTCTGTCTGGTGCCCCTCTCCTCCAAAACCTTAAAAAGCTAGTAAAAGATACAGCCTGCCCACAAACTGGAGGCATCCAAAGGAAACCACCGCAGCAAGATTTTGCATTTAATAGCCACCCTGAATCTTGGGAACCTGGTCTCACTAATCTGTGACAGGACTCAGCTTCTGTGCTTCCAAACCTGATCACTGACCCTGGTCCTTGCAGCCACTGTGAGCCTCTTTCCCTGCACTTCCAAAGAAGCTTCAACCAAGCCACTGACAGCACAAAGACCATTACAGCAGGATTTCCTCCACCAGGGAACTCACCACCATAAATCTCAAGCCATACTCTTGCTCAGGGAGCTCAGAGAGGGACTACCACATAGCTGCTCTTACCAGCAATAAATGGGAAATGTCTGCAAGAGCCTGGAGGTGGGCCTGAACTCCCCTGTGAGCCAAAGCAGGTGGGAGAAGGAGCTCGTGATTGTTTTGTAGTAATTAAGGAGGAATCAGCTTGAACCACAAACACCCAAGATGGGAGTTCAAGAGATACTTAAGAAACTGAAGTGGTAACCTCCATGCCTTGGTTGGGGAGCCATGCTCAAGCCTTTCAACTGTTTATCTCGAGGTCCATTCTTGGTACCAGCCTGGCTCCCCATGTTTTCTGCTCTTGCAACAGTCCCTGAGTCATCTGCTGGCTTCCTCACCTCCTGTTGCTGTCATAACCTGTGCTGGCCATAAAATTTATGTTCTAAGCTAGGACGCTTTTAAGAATGTAAAGTGGGTGCTATTAATAATTATACTGTAACAACAGGACATATGGTCACTCTAACAATGATCCCCCCACCCCAAGGAGTTCTCTCTCTCAAAACTAACTGGGAAAATTACAGTCACCAATCACATCATTTTCTTTGCTGCCCCCACAAAAAAAGCAGACACACTTTTAATTTTAAAGGCTTTATCTCTAGTCACTGGAGGTGAATTGACAATGGTAACTGAAAAAAACTAATGGGAAAATTAAAAGAATATAAAGGTTTTAACTTATGCTCCCGGTCTGAATAGCCAAATTTACTGAAATGGCAAGTAAAATTTCATGGACTTTAGCTTTAGATTTTATTTTTTTTCTTTACATAAATGACCACTTATTATTACAAACACATCACATGTGTATTGTGGAAAAACAGAAAATGTAGACAAACCAAAACTACAAAACAAAACACTACATGCCCATCATCAAGAGATTACTGCTGCTGAATGATGTTAGCAAAAATAGTGGACTAAGAACCTCAAAATGCTCTCCTCCACAAAAGCAATGAAAAAAGTAGCAAAAATCATTAGAATCAATTTCTCAGAACTCTGGAAATTAAACAAAGGCTTACAGCAATCCAAAGAGCATTTATTTAAGAAAAACAGCTGAAACTCAGAACCATGAGTTTGTGATCATTTAACTTGTTCTATTCCCATGCACCTCTCTCCAGCTTCATAATAGCCTTGAAAACCAATAGTCCACAATTACAGTGAAAATCAGCAATCTGGCAGCCACCAGAGAGGCGGAATGGAGTTGGAGCTTCTTTAAAGCCTCATTTATAAAGAACTGCCATTATTTGACCTATCTTGGTGGCTCCCTGGGAGACCCCACTTACAAGCTGGCTTTATTTGACTAACTCAGGGTTCATCCAGTACAGAAACCCTTCTCCCCAGGACATTTGTTTAAAACAATAAGAAGTAATTGTTTGACTTCACAGCTGCCTGAATTATAGGATAATGTTGGGGCAAATAATAGACTAACTAAAAAGCTAAAAACAGGGGCACCTGGGTGGCTCACTTGGTCGGGCATCCGACTCTTGATCTGGGCTCAGTTCATGATCTCAGAGTAGTGAGATGGAGCCCCACATTGGACTCCACACTCAGCAGGGAGTCTGCTCGAGATTCTCTCTCTCCCTCCACCCCACCCCCACGCTCTCTCTCTAAAATAAATAAGTAAATCTTTAAAAAATAAAAAGCTTAAAAAGGAAACTATGGGAACAAAATGTCCATAGGGGCTATAAAAAGATCTGTATATTCCTGGGAATCTAGAAGGCCACATACTTATGTGGGCTTGTGCTCATGGCCAGGGCTGTGCACATGATCAGCAATGGCCTTAGGAGCTCACTTTTACTGATCTGAAGCTCTGTGCAAGCAGGAACTGAAGGCAAAGGAAGAATTTTCAACTGCCTGGCTGAATGTTGAAGGCATGCCCCAACATACACACTGAGCTGCTCTGTAAGGACTGGGAGACTTATTAGCTCCAAGGAAATCTGTTTTATTATTATCTGACCACCAAGCTAATAGGTCAGAGACTTCAATGGTCATATACAACAAAGAATACAGACTACAGAATTTGTTCAGAAAAGTCACTAAACAAACAATAACAAATAGCAATAAGAAACTCTGGGGAGGGGAGATCTACAGATTATATTCCAGATTGCCAAACTGAATTCCAGACTACCAGATAAAATGATATTATTGTAAATGCCCAGTTTAAAAAAAAGATAAAAACTAAAATGTCCAGTTTTTAGTAAAAACTTATGAGACATGAAAATAAATAAGAATATAGATGAATACACAGAGAGGAAAAGCAATCAGTAGAAACTCCCTGAGGAAGCCCAGATACTGGGCTGAAAGGACAAAGATTTAAACCAGCTATTATAAATATTTTCAGAGAATGAGAAGAAGCCATGTCTAAAAAACTAAAGGAAAGTTTGAGAACAATGTCTCATCAAATAGAAAATATCGATAAAGAGATAGACATTATATTTTTAAAAAAGGAATCAAATAAAAATTCTGTAGTTGAAAAATACTATAATGGAAATGAAAACACTCAAGGGGCTCTAAAACAGAGTTGAGCAGGCAGAACAAAGAATTTGCAAACTTGGAAATAGTTCAATTAGCTTATCCAGTCTGAAGAACAGAAAGAAAAAAAGTACAAGGAAAAATAAAAAGAATCTCGGAGACCTGTGGGATACCATCAGCAATTCAACAAAAGTTGGCAACTTCAAAAACCCACTTTCAATAATAGGTAAAACAACTAGACAGATTAGCAAGGAAATAGAAGACAGAAACACTACAAACCAACTAGATCTAACAGACATCTACACAACACTCTACCCAACAACATGAGAATACACAGCTTTCTCAAATGCACCTGGAACATCCTCCAGGACAGACCATATGTTAGATCATAAAACAAGTCCTAATAAATTTAAAAGGATTGAAACAATACCAAGAATATTCTCTGACCAAAATGGACTGAAATTAGAAATCACTAACAGAAGGAAATCTGAGGAAGTCGCAAATACTTGGAAATTAAACAACACACTCATAAAAGGTAAAAGAAAATGTCACAAGGGAAACTAGAAAATACTTTGAAATGAATGGAAATAAAACACAACATACCAAACTTTATGGGATACAGTGAAAGCAGTGTACATATGGAAATATATAGCTGTAAAGAGCTACATTTGAAAAGAAGTTTTCATGTCAATGACCTAATCTCCCATGTTAAGAAAGTAGCAAAGAAGAGCAATCTAAACATAAAGCAAACAGAAAGACAGAAATAATGAAGATTACAGCTGAAATAAATGAAATAGAGAATAGAAAACAACAGAGAAAATTAATGAAACCAAAAAGTTGGTTCTTTAAAAAAAAATCAACAACATTGATAAAATGTTGACTAGACTGACCAAGAAAATAGAGATAGAAGATTCAAATTACTAAAATCAAAAATGAAAAAGGGGACAATACTAGTGACCTTGCTGAAATAAAAATGATTATAAGGAAATTCTATGAACAATTGTATGCGAATAAATTAGATAACCTAGATGAAACACACAAATTTCTAGGAAGACACAAACTCTCAATACTGACCCAAGAAGAATCAGAAATTTTGAAAAGACCTGTAACAAGTAAAGAAACTGAAAATAGTAACCAAAAACTTCCCACAAAGAAAAGCCCAGAACCAGATGGCGTTCACCAGTGAATTCTATAAATGTTTAAAGAAAAATTAACACTAATCTTTCATAAACTGTTGCAAAACATAGAAGAGGAAGGCACATTTCCCAACTCATTCTAGGAAGCCATTACTACTCTGATACCAAAACAAGATAGAGATATTATAAGAAAAAATTAAAAACCAATATCCCTTACGAATTTAGATGCAAAAATCTTCAATAAAATACCAGACAACTGAATCTAGCAACATACAAGAAGGAATATATGCTATGACAGAATGTAAGTTTGGTTCAATGTATGAAAATCAATGTAACACACTATATTAATAGAATAAAGCACAATACCACATGATCATCTCAATAGACACAGAACAAATATTTGACATTTCATGATAAAAAAAACACCCAACGAGGGGTGCCAGGGTGGCTTAGTCGGTTAAGCATCTCCCTTCGGCTCAGGCCATGATCCCAAGGCCCTGGGATTGAGCCCCACATGGGGCCCCCTGCTCAGGAGGGAGACTGCTTCTACCTCTGCCTGCAGCCCCCCTGCTTATGCTGTTTTTCTCTCTCTCCCTCTCTATCAAATAAATAAATAAAATCTTTTAAAAAAACACTCTACAAATTATAAAATAGAAGGGAACTTCCTCAACCTGATAAAGGCCATCTAGAAGAAACCCACAAGTGACATCATACTTAACAGTGAAAGACTGAAAGCATTTCTCCCTAACATCAGGAACAAGACAAAGGTGTCTGCTCTTGACACTTCCATTCAACATTGTACTGAAGGTTCTAGCCAGGGCAATTAAGCAAGAAAAAGAAAAGACATCTCTAATTTAAAATATCTCTATTTGTGGACAACATGATCTCATAATAGCAAATCTTAAAGAATACACACACACACACACGCATATACAAAATTAGCACTAATAAATTACTTCAGCAAGATTACAGGATACAAGCTTTGGGGTGCCTGCGTGGCTCAGTTGGTTAAGCGACTGCCTTCAGCTCAGGTCATGATCCCAGGGTCCTGGGATCGAGCCCTGCATCGGGCTCCCTGCTTGACAGGGGGCCTGTTTCTCCCTCTCCCTCTGCTGCTCTCCTGCTCTCTCTCTGCCAAATAAATAAAAATAAATAAATAAATAAAATCTTAAAAAAAAAAAGATTACAGGATACAAGATTTAAAAATCAATTGTATTTTTATGCACTGGCAAAAAATAAAACTAAGGAAACAATTCCATCTATAATAGTATCAAAAAATATTCAGGAATGAATCTAACAAAAAAGTGCAAGACTTGTACAGTGAAAACCACAAAAATATTGTTGAAACAAATTAAAGACCCAAATAAAAGGAAAGACATCCTGTGTTCATGGGTTAGAAGATTTATTAGGGTTAAGATGGCAATACTTCCCAAATTGATCTGCAGATTCAGTGCAATCCCTATCAAAATCCCAAATGCCTTTTTTGCACAAATTGCCAAGGTGATCCTAAAATTCAAATGGAAATGCAAGGGGCCCAGAAGATCCAAACAATCTTGAAAAAGAATGAAATTGGAAGACTCACACTTCTCAATTTCAAAACTTGCCCCAAAAGTTACAATATTCAAGACTCTGTGTGGTTCTGCCATAAAGATAGACAGACAGATGAATAAAATGGAATTGAGAGTTCAGGAAAAAACTCATTTATTTATGGTCAATTGATTTTTGACAAGGGTGCCAAGATGATTCACTGCAGAAAAATCGTCCTTTCAACAAATGTTTCTGGGGAAACTGGATACCCACATGTAAGAGTGAAGTTGGACACCTAACCTCATACTGTACACAAAAACTATCAACATGAATCAAAGACCTAAGTGTAACAGCTAAAACTATAAGACTCTTAGGAGAAAATATAGGGGTAAATCTTCATGAATTTATATTAGACATGGTTTTTAAGAGATGACACCAAAGACATAAGCAACAACAAAAAAAAATAGGTAAGTTGGACTTTATCAAACTTCTGTGCTTCAAAGCACACCCCTTAAGAAAGTGAAAAAACAACCCACAGAATGTGAGAAAATACTTGCAAATCATACTTATGAGGAGTCTAGTATCCAGAATCAGCTCAACAATAAAGAGACAACCTAATTTTTAATTGGCAACAAACTTATATAGACACTTCTACAAAGATATACAAATTTCAAATAAGTACATGAAAAGATGCTCAACATCATTAGCTGTCAGGGAGATGAACAGCAAAACCACAATGAGATACTGCTTCACACACAGTATGGTGGCTCAAATAGAAAAGATGGACAATAACTCGTGTTGGTCAGGATGTGGAGAAATTGGAACCCTCATACAGTGTTACTGGGAATGTAAAATGGTACAGTGCTTTGAGAAAGTTTGGCATTTCCTCCAAATGTAAGCCGTGTGACCAACAATTCTACTCCTAGGTATATATTCAAAAGAACTGAAAACATATGTTCACACAAAAACTTGTATGCAAATGTTCATAGCATTATTCATAATAGCCAAAATGTTAACACAACCCAAATGTCTATCCACTGATGAACAGATAAATAAAATGGGGTAAATCCATATAATATAATATTATTCAGCCATAAAAAGGAATGAAGTACTAACACACGCTAAAATGTGAATGAACTTTGAAAACATTATGATAAGTGAATGAAGCCAGACACAAAAAGACCACATACTGTATGATTCCATGTATATGCACTATTCATAACAGGCAAATCCATAGAGACAGAAAGTAGATTGTTGCTCGCCAGAGGTGGGGAAAGGTGGCTAAGGGGCTGATTACTAATAAGTATGGGGCTTCTTTTGGGGGTGATAAAGCTGTTTTGGAATTATACAGTGATGATAGTGGTACAATCCTGTGAATATAGCAAAATCCTCTGAATTGTATACTCTAAAAGGATGAATTTTATGGTATGTGAATTATACCTCATTAAAAAATATCTCAGAAAAAGTTTATCTCAATACCCACATTACCATCTTTGTGGATCTTTCTCTATGCTTATATGTAGTATGTAATATTTTAGCCAAAATGACATATCACTAACCGTACTCTTTGAAACCCTCTTTTCAGTCACCTTGCCATTTCTGAAAGTTTCATTTCATCTAATACTCAATCCATATTAAAATGTCCCCCTTTGTTTAAAAAATTTTCTTTATAGCCGGTTTGCCCAAATCAGTATCAAGCCCAAGACCATACATCACATCTTGTTGTGATGTCCCTTAAGTCTCTTTGAACATGGCACAGTCCCTTTTCCATGACATTGGCTGTTGAAGAGGCCATATCAGTTGTCCTGCAGAATATCTTACCCTCTGGATTTGTCTGACTGCTTCCTTATAATATTGTTCAGCTTGTCCTTCCATCTCCTATTTTTCGTATAAAATAAAAGTTATATCTAAACTATATATTCAAGTTAATTACATTTGTCTAGAACAGATCATAGGTTACATTGTATACTCCATATTGAGTCACATCAGAGGACACATAATATCTGGTTGAGTGTCTATTAGTAACAGTAAGATTGATCCCAGGATATGAGAGTGATGACAGCCTGACTCCTTCATTGCACGTTTTTTTTTTTCACCTTGCCACTGGAAAGCTTTCTGTGATATATTGCTTCTGCACTACACATCTCAGCTCCCCAAATAACCATTCACCAAAGACTTTTTTTAACACCAATTGAAGCTCCTTGCCTGAATTCATATTTTCATTACAGTTTCCAAATTATTGCTTTCTTTATTGTATAATTCCTTCTACATTTATCTGCTGGCATCCTTCTGGTGGGGCTTTTCCTCATCGGCTAGGGTTAACTGGTACCCTGAAATACAGTTCCTACTAGAAAGGAAGGATAAATGCTTAATTCCTTCCATCTAATTATAAGTTTTCAGGGTTTCTTTTTTTCTTAAAGTAGGGTTCACCAATCCCATCTTCCTTCCTTCTACTTTCTGTGGATCTTCCTTTCAGCCTGCAAATGTATTCAAGGCCTCTCTCCAGGCCAGCATTGATCCTCATGGCACTTCTTACAGCAATTCCATCCACTTAGACCCTAACTTTTCCTAAAACTCAAACCAGCCCATTGAGACAAAGCACCCCACAGAACACCCACAGGACTACCAAAATCATTACTTGAGGCCTTAGGGTTTCCAGAAATTGTCCAGGCATGCATTTTTTTTTCTTTTTTTTCCAAAGACTTTATTTATTTATTTGAGAGAGAGATTGAGAGACAGAGAGCACGAGAGGGAAGAGGGTCAGAGGGAGAAGCAGACCCCCCGCCGAGCGGGGAGCCCGATGCGGGACTCGATCCCGGGACTCCAGGATCACGACCTGAGCCGAAGGCAGTCACTCAACCAACTGAGCCACCCAGGCGCCCCCCAGGCATGCATTTTAACAAGACTAACTAAACCAGGTAGAGGCTGGTCTCCTTTTTCTTCTTCCATTCTCATGGTACCTGAGCCCTTGTCAGGGCAAGCCCTTGACAGACTCAGCTCAACTCTAACCATGTTCTCTGAAAGTATTCCTCCTAATCCTCAGCCTTTGGAAATGATTACTAAGGTAAACAAACACATGGGCTAGGATTGTGGTATGGGGAGATAAGAACTGTATCATCAGCAGAGGCCAGATTTCTGAAGAAGAGAGATAATCCTGTAGAAAGATCCTGCACATCAGCATAGATTGTGGGTCCAAAGCCCTTTTTTTTTCTATAAGGAAGACATTAAGTCTGAAGCAAGATGGGCTCAAATCTGGAGGAGCTGCGGCTGATTTGAGATACTTTGTCCTCAGCCTGTGCTGAGTGAAGGTGCAAACAAAGGGGAACAGGACCTCACTGGCAGCCTCAGGGAGAGCTGGGAGAATGAGCACCTCTGTAGCCCCTGGGGTATATGAACTGACTGATGTATAAACCAGAACACCAATGCATTCATATACAAAGAGGACAGTCCTTGCCAAATGGACCAGATGTTCATGTTGACTGGTCAGCGCATTCTCTCCTATTGGAAAATCTACATGGAAAGCCAAATTATAATCCAGAGGTTGTTTGTGAGCATGAAATCAGAACAAAGCAGGGGGAATTGGATGAGCTCTGTGGCATCCATAGGGATAGAGGGTGGATTGCATATTTGTGTCTAACGGTCAAAAAACAACTCTTTCTCTTGACAGGGCTGGAGACATAATGACAAATGTTTGTTCCTTGGCTCTGCTTTTCAGCACTCCCTACAGACCACCCCCCTTCTGCTCACATATTCTTTCTTCAGCTGTTAAGGCCATTGATTATGTTACAGCTTTCCTCCACAATCCGTCATGCCTTGATTAAATTTCCAGGCGCTGCTACATCCTGTTTCTTAGGATGACATTTGCAGACATTTATTCACATCCATTGTGTCTGGATTTCACTAGTTTAACAATCACAGAATAATATTTATTATCAGTTTGGGGGATACTTCACAATTATTCCCTATATATTGATACACTAGACAGCAGAAAAAAAGGTAAAAATGACTAGTGTGATAAAGGAGGAGACTTCCCATGTTTTGGTCTCCCATGTATCTCCACGAGCACCGTCAGAGAATTTGATTCATTTGACAAATACTTATTGTGTGTCTACCATATGCAAGGCACCACAGCAGGTGCTAAGAATTTATTTTTTTATTTTTTTAAAGATTTTATTTATTTATTTGAGAGAGAGAGTGAGAGAGAGAAAGAGCACAAGAGGGGGGAGCGGGAGAGGGAGAAGCAGACTCCCTGCTGAGCAGGGAGCCCGATGCGGGACTCGATCCCGGGACTCCAGGATCATGACCTGAGCCGAAGGCAGTCGCTTAAACAACTGAGCCACCCAGGCGCCCTGGGCGCTAAGAATTTAAAAAATAGGATATGGTATCCCTGCCTTCAAGGAGCTGACAAGGTAGTAAAGGAAGCAGGCAAGGAAATCACCCATCATGGCACAACGTGATAGATACGGGGTGCCATGGAGGCATTTTGAAAGAGCACCTCCCGAAGCCTGGGATGGGGGTAGGGGTTAAGAGAAGGCTCTCAGAAAGGGAGGGTTTCCATCTTTATCCCAAAGGAAGAGTGAAGAGTGAGAAAAGGTCTTTCCAAACAGAAAGAAGAGCAGGCACAAAGACTCAGAGGCAAGAGACAACATGGCATATTTGAAGCTATTATGTACTTCAGAATGGCTAAAGCACTTACTAAGAGATTGGGATGAAATGGTAGGCAGAGGACAGAATTTCAAAGGTCTTGCATGTCATCTAAAGAAAATGGACTTTGACCATAAAACTACAGAGACTCACTGAAGGGCTTTAAAGTCTACTTTGTCTAAAATCAATGTAGCCAGTCCAGCTTTTGCTTTGTTTTGTGTTTACTGTGATAAAATATACATAGCAGCAAGCATACCATTTTAAACATATTTAAGTATGTATATATACCATATTTTGTTTATCTATTCATTAGCTGATGGACACTTGGGTTGTTTCCACCCTTTGGCTAGTGTGAATAATGCTGGGATGAACACTGGTACACAAATATCTCTGAGTCCCTGTTTTCAATCCTTTGGATATATATCTAGGAATGGAATTGATGAGTCATATGTAACTCTATGTTTACATTTTTGAGGAACCACCACACTGTTTTCCCACAGCAACTGCACCAGTTTACACTCCCACCAGCACAGGAGTTCCAATTTCTCCATGTCCTCACCAAGATGTTTTCTTTCCTTTCTTTCTTATTTTTTTTTTTAATTAATAGCCATTCTAGGGTATGAAGTGGTAACTCATTGTTGTTTTGATTTGCATTTATCTAATGACTAATAACATTGAGCATCTTTTCAGATGTTTATTGGCCACTTGTAGATCTTCTTTGGAGAAATGTCTATTCAAGTCTTTGCCCCCTCTTTTTTTTTTTTAAGATTTTATTTATTTGAGAGAGAGAGAGAATGAAAGAGAGAGCATGAGAGGGGGGAGGGTCAGAGGGAGAAGCAGACTCCCCGCTGAGCAGGGAGCCCGATGCGGGACTCGATCCTGGGACTCCAGGATCATGACCTGAGCCGAAGGCAGTCGCTTAACCAACTGAGCCACCCAGGCGCCCTCTTTGCCCCTTTTTTAATTGTTTGTTTTGTTGTTGAGTTGTAGGAGTTCTTTATATAGTCTGGATATTACTTCCTTATCAGATACATGATTTGTAAATATTTCCTCCCATTCTGTAGGTTATCTTTTCACTTTCTTGACAATGATCTTCAAAGCACATTTTAAATTTTGAAGTCCAACTTACTATTTTTTATTTTGTTGCCTGAACTTCTGGTGGCATATTTAAGAAATCACTGCCAACTCCAATGTCATGAAGATATCCCCCCATGTTTTCTTCTAAGAGTTTTATAGTTTTGGCTCTTCCATTTAGGTCTTTGATTCATTTTGAGTTCATTTTTGTATCTGGTGTAAGGTTCAACTTCACTCTTTCATATACAGATATTGAGTTTTCACAGCACCATTTGTTGAACAAACTTTCCTTTCCCTAGTCCAGCTTTGTTTTGATTAGTGTTTGCATGTATAGTTTTTTTCTATCCATTTACTTTTAACCAATGGTTATTTTTATATTTAAAGTATTTTTCTTGTAGATAACAAATAGTTGGTTTTCTTTATCTAATCTGATAATCTCTGCCTTTTAACTGGGGTGTTCATACTAGGGGTTGGCAAACATTTTCTGTAAAGGGCCAGTTAGTAAAGATTTTAGGCTTTGTAAGTCATCCAGTCTCTGTTGCAGCTGCTTGACTCTGCCATTGTAGTAAGAAAGAAGTCAGAACAATACCTAAATTAGTGAATGAGACTGTGATTCCATAAAACTTATTTTACAAAAACAGGCAGCAGGCTAGATTTGAGCTGAGGGTCATAGTTTATTGACCCCCCTGGTTTAGACCATTTATATTTATATTTATTTTAACTATTGATATGGTTGGATTTAAACCTAACATCTTGCTATGCATTTCCTATTTGTCCCATTTCGTCTTTATTCTTTTTTTTTTCTGCCTTCTTTGAAATAACTGAGTACTTTTATTATCTATTTTATCTCCACTATTGGCTATTTAACTACAATTTATTTTAAAAGATATTTACGCTGAGCATAGAATTCCAGAAAAAGATTTCTTTTTCCCTTTCTGCACTTGATGTCTCTCTATTGTCTTCTACTTTGTAGTTATTGACAAGAAGTTTGGTGTAAACTTATCTTTCTTCTTCCGTATGTAATGTTTTTCTCTGGCTGTCTTTGAGATTTTCTCTTGAAAGAAGAAAAAATCAAAGGATTTTCACCAGATTGACTATGATGTGTCTATAAGTGGATTTTATATTGATTTTGATTTGGTTTGGTGTATTTATGTTGTTTGAGATTCTCTGAGCTTCTTTGAGCTGTAGTGTTGTCCTTCATTAATTTAAAAAAATTATTGGCCATTTTATTTTAAAATATTTATTTTGCCCTATTGTCTATCATCTTGATATTGTCCCACAGTTTTAAAATTCTGTCTTCTGTACCCTTCTTCCCCACCTTTTTCTCTGTGTTTCATTTTGGATGATTTCTAATGTACTTTTTTTTTTTTTTAAAGATTTTTATTTATTTACTTGACAGAGAGAAACACAGTGAGAGAGGGAACACAAGCAGGGGGAGTGGGAGAGGGAGAAGCAGGCTTCCTGCGGAGCATGGAGCCCGATGTGGGGCTCCATCCCAGGACCCTGAGATCATGACCTGAGCCGAAGGCAGACGCTGAACAACTGAGCCACCCAGGCACCCCTCTAATGTACTATCTTTAAGTTCATACTTCTGTCAACAGTTATCTAGTCTGCTGGTGAACACACTACAAGAATTCTTCATCTTTAATGTATTTTTTTATCTCTCACATTTCCTTTTTATAGTTTCCATTTTTCTGCCCCAATTCCCCATATGTTGATACATGTTTGCCACTTTTTCCACTAGTCCTTTCATATATTAGTCATAGTTATTTAGAAGTTCCTGTCTGATAGATCCTTGTTGTTGAGATCTGGTTCTGTTGATTGTTTTCTCTCAATGATAAGTTCTCCATCCCCCTCTATTTATCTTTTCTTTTTATATTGTCATAATTTGTTATTGAATGTGGAACATTATATGTGAAGCCAGTAGAGACTGAAGTAAATGGTGTTTATGCCTGGAAGTGGGCTTGCCTCTTCTGTTAGGTTATTATGGGGTGGGGGGAAAAGGGGGTGAGTTAATCTAGTCAGTAGTTGAGCTGGTTTGAGTTTAGTTGTTGCTATCCTTACCCTTGGTGCATCTTGTGCTTAGTGTGGGAAATGGGTTGCTGGAGGGTTTTTCTCAATACTCTGCTTTACCATTGGCTTTCAGCAGTACCTGCATATTTGAACCACTCAGTGGGGTTTCTCTCCACAGTCTTGCCTCCTCAGCAACAGACTGCTTGCTGCTTGTTGCTAGGCTGTGTTGGAAGGCAGGTTGTGGTCCTTGATTCTCCTGGTCCAGCCTCAGTCTCAGGCAAGTCCTATGCCTCTGGGTCTGGGGAGTAGGACCTTTTCAATGTTACTCCCCTCCTCCCTTGACCTCCTCCATGGTAACCAAACTCTGTCTTGTGTCGTTGGTGGGCCTCGGGCAGGAGACAGGTACCTGTTTCTCTCCCAGTGGTAGTCTACCTCTGCTTCATATTGGTGCAGGTTCTTAGATCCAAGAGGTTTTCATGATCACTCTCTCCCTCCCCACTCTGCCCACCCAAACCACAGAGCAAACAGCTTTTGTTTCTATCCTTCCCCCTGAAGTAACAGATATCTTCCAGGTTCCTGAGAGGGAGAAGGATGGTTTCCTGCCCTCCCCCAGATGCAGACAGATTTGCTCCTACCCCTCCCCTGGTGACCCTGGGGACAAGAGGGTCTGTTTTCCCTCCCCTAGTGGCTTAAGACTTTTTGGCTTTAATAAGAGAAAGGTCACAAGATATGGGTGATTTGTGCTTGTCTCATGCAGCAGGCAGTCACCTCCTATAAACCTACACCACCAAGGTGGGGGCTCTCTCTGGTCTCCTGTCTTCCTCTCACTTCTTTCGAGCACCCAATGACACCCATGGAGAAGACCTTGCAAGTGAACATAAACTTCCCTTGTGTCTGTCACTCTGAACCAACATAAATATATGGAGAGATATAGATATAAATGTATCTATCTATCTGAGAGAGAGGAAAAGAGACGTTTAAGGAATTGGTTCATGCAATAATGGAAACTGGAAAGTCCAAAATCTGCAGAGTAGGTCAGCAGGCTGGAGACCCAGGGAAGATTGCAGCTGCAGTCTAAAGGCAAATCTGCTGGCAGAATTCCCTCTTCCTCAAAGAATTTCAGTCTTTTTCTCTTAAAGTCTTCAACTAATTGATAAGGCCTACCATATGATAAAGGGTAATCTGCTTTATTCAAAGTCTACTGATTTAAATGTTAATATCATCTCTTGGGCTCCTGGGTTGGCTCAGTCGGTTCAGCATCTGACTCTTGGTCTTGGCTCAGGTCATGATCTCAGGGTTGTGGGATCAAGCCCCATGTTGAGCTCTGTGCTCAGTGCAGTCTGCTTGAGATTCCCTCTCTCCCTCCCCTTCTGCCCCCTCCCTCCAGCTCACGAGCATACATGTACTATAAATAAATAAACAAACAAACAAACAAACAAATAAATAAATAAATAAAATTTTTTTTTAAATGTTAATCTCATCTAAAAAGTACCCACAGAAACATCTAGAAGAGTGCTTGACCAAATATCTGGGTACTGTGCCTAGCCAAGTTGACACATAAAATTAACCATCACAGGCTCCCAGTTGTTCTAAACTGATCGACTAGCCCAAATTCAGCCTTTAGGAATTAGTGAAAATTTTAGCTTGATTTCTTCATTTCACATCTATGGCACTCACCTTTTCTCCGATGCTGTGCCAAATGAGAAACAGTTTGTGTGTCCCTTTTCTCCTCAGTAGGGCTTGCCACTTTTTGGCATTTGGTTATGTGGCTGCCTTGTGATCTCAGCCCATACATTCAAGAAAATGTACGGATTTTGTAGATTATTCACTCTCTTTTTTTTTTTTTTTTAAAGATTTTATTTATTTGACAGAGAGAGAGACACAGTGAGAGAGGGAACACAAGCGGGGGGGTGGGAGAGGGAGAAGCAGGCTTCCTGCTGAGCAGGGAGCCTGATGCGGGGCTCGATCCCAGGACCCCGGGATCATGACCTGAGCTGAAGGCAGATGCTTAACGACTGAGCCATCCAGGCACCCCTAGATTATTCATTCTTATGGATAGGAAAGGAATGATGTCTCTTGCAGGCTTCTACATCCTAAATAAAAGCAGAACTCCCACTAATGTTTGTTTGTCTTTTACCATGAGTATGATCTTGATTATTTAAAAACCATGAAGGGTAGGAATTATATTTGTAGAGTCTAGCACAGGGTTGTACATTGGTGGCCTATGGATTTCACATAAAAACCTGGGTTTCTATATTATTCTGAAAAATGTGAATATCTGACACACTTGATCCACATTTACTGACCTTTTCATGGGGCATGCCCAGAGTAACACAGGTCCCTCACCACTGACTCCTCCATCCTGGGGCAGACCATTCTGAGATCCAGGTTGGCTCCTCAGAGCCCTCTTGGAACTAGGGCTGTGGCAGAGTATTGTTCCATATAAATCCTAAGACAGAAGCAGAACATGGCATGTGACACTGAATGCCCTGGATAGGATCACAGTGGGTAAAGGAAATCTGAGATCTGCCTGGGAGGGGACATCATACATCCTTCCTACAACAGCTTGGCATCCTAGGTGGCTCTTGGAAGTGACTGCAGAACTCCACATGTGGGAATGCCAACTCCATCATGTAAGCAAAACCAGGATGCCAATTTTTTGTTTCACCAGAAAGCAATCCCAAAGAAATCCTGAGAGGTGGGTATTACTTTCCTGGGAGGGGCCAGAGGGATGGCCGACACCTCTGGGCCCAGGCCAAGCACTTCAACTCTGGCCTAAGCTGGACACAGGCAAGGGTCAGCCCTCCACTCAGAGGCTGGTGTGCTACTCCCTTGGGCACATTCTACCACCAGGCAGAGCAACACTAAACTGTTACCAGGACTTCAGGGACTTTCTCACAGGGTGGGGCCTGTGGATCTGTGGGTTCGCTGCAGCAAGTGCAGTTCCATTTCCTGGGGAAAGGGAAAGAACCCCAGGACTGGACTGGATTGGGCAGAATTGCTTCCTTAAACTCCTAGAAGTCCTTTATTTAGGGAACAAAAGTAAATGAAGCCAAGGAAGGGAGCTAAGGCCCATATCTGAGAAGCAATGTCATGAGACAGATCTGAGGGGAAGGTGTTGGGCTCTATCAGCAAAGAAGGCTGAGAGCTGAGGGGGAGGGGAAGGGAGAGGCAGTTGGATGGCATGAGGCCAGATTCAGGCTGAAGATGGGTCCAGAGGGTTTTAGGCTCAGGAGAAAATCAGACTGCAACACCTAAATGCCCACATCGTTTCCCAGGAAGGGAGGCCGGGGGGCAGGGACGGACCAAGCACAGCAGCACCTAAAACATGAACTCCTCAGTAAGCCAGCCACACTTAACCTATCTGGGGCTCCCACGAAGTCTGCCGAGACTAAAAGCTTTTTGGAACACCTACAGGGTTAAAAAAGAAGACATCAAACAAATGGAAGTTCACAAGAGCACTTCTAACTTCATGAAAAATAAGATTAATCAGTGGAAGTAGGAACTTTTAAAGAAAAGAATCAGAACTTCTTCTCTTACAAACAAAGCTTGAACCTCTTAGCAATCACGACTCTGATTGCAAGGATCTCACTCAAGTGCCTGGAGGGTCTTTTACTGCCAAGAACAGGAGAGCTTGAGCACTTCACAGAGCAGAATTACACAGAATTCAGCTCAGGTCTAAAACGGCCCAGACAAAGGCCACAGACCATTTTCAGGCTGAAATCAGAATCAGGCTTTTTTTTGTGTCTTAGAAGGAGAAGGTTTTTATTAAAGTAAAAAATTAATTCATAGTCACTGAAGGAAATCTGCAAAATACACAGAAGTATAAAGAATTTTAAAAATCCACATTCCATCATCCAGAGATGGCTTACATTTAAAATTTTTTTTTCAGTTTTTTTCTGTGGATACCTGTATGTTTCTCCACACAAATCAGGATTATATTAAGTAAAAAAGTGTTTCCAGCTCTTCTCTTTTACTGTATCAAGAACAGTTCTCCATTGCCTTAATTATTTCTTGAAACTTACTTTTTAATGGTTCCATAATATTACTTTTTTATGGATATGCCCTCACTTAATCATTTTTTAACTGATGATCAATTAAGTTGTTTCAACTTTTCATCATTTTAAAAAGATTCTAGTAAATATCTGTGGGTATAATCTTTGTGTATCTCTCTGATTATTTCCTCAGAAGAAATTTTTAGAATATTAAGATTTGAGAGCTTCTCGATACCCACTCTCAAATTACTTTTCAAAATGGTTACACTTCTTTATAGTCACACTAACAGTGTATAAGCATGCTTGTTTCATGCATTAGCCAATACTGAGCATTATCATTTAAAAAAGAGAAAAACAAAATCTTTTGTCCATTTGTTAGGTGAAAAATGAGATTAGCTGCACGGTTTTATATTTCTCTCATTATTAACTGGACGTTTCTTCATATGTTTATTAAATGCTTTTTTCTATGAATTATCTTTTTATGACACTTATCTATTTTTCATATAAGCAGTAAGCACCTTGCTTTGATTATGATGCAGTTTTGCTATATAACCAAAAGGAATCTTTAAGGGAAATTCATCATGTTAAAAGCCTTTTGATTTATAGCTTTAAGCTTTCTAAGGATTCCATTGAGGCAAAATGAGAGGTTCTTCTACAGCAGAGCCTCTCAAGGTGTGGCCCTTGGACTCTGTGCATCAGAATCAAGGAGTAGGAGTGGGAGAACATGCATTTAAAATCCTAAACCCTCACCCTTGGGGCTCCTGGGTGGCTCAGTCGTTAAGTGGCTGCCTTCGGCTCAGGTCATGATCCCGGGGTCCTGGGATCGAGCCCCACATCGGGCTCCCTGCTCGGCGGAGAGCCTGCTTCTCCTTCTCCCTCTGTCTGCTGCTCTGCCTACTTGTGCTCTCTCTCTCTGTGTTAAACAAATAAATAATAAAAAAAAAATAAAAAATAAAAAAATAAAATCCTAAACCCTCACCCTAGACACAGAATCAGCATCTCTGATCACTGGACCCAAGAACCCACATTTCTATAATCTCTGCATGCTTTACATGCAGCCCAAATTTGATAATCAAAATGAGTACTGAGACAAATAAACCTGATATTCCCATACTCTCTGGGGAAAAAAGGGAGATGACCATACAGAGAAGTGAGCCCAAACATTGAAGAACAGAAGTTGAGCTTCCTACTCCAATAGGCTTTTGGGTCTTGTACTTTCTGTTCTTTTGATTTATTGACCTCCATTGTTCTTTAACTTGATTCATGCATTATCACTCATCTACTTGGTCCCCCAAGTTGGAAAAATTATAGCCATCCGTGATGCCTTCCAATTCTTTGCACTCCTTACTTCTTTGCATATATGCAAAGAAGTAAGGAGTGCATATATGCATATATTCTATGTATATAACTGTCCCTTTAACCTACAAATGTCTCGAAGACTCTTTTTCTCTTTTTATCACCTTTTAGTTTAGTCTCTTATTCTCACTCTCTCCTCTTTCTTCTATTTATTCTACCCATAATCTCCATCACCACCCAATCTCCACACCACACCAGTAAGCATTCGTTCTAAGTAGCAATGTGTCCACAAGCCTCTGCATAGTAAGATACCCTCCCCACCAGCCCCCTTCCCATTTTTTGCTGCCCCTAAACTCCTCCTCATTCTAGTGGAGGAGTGAAAACTGGGAATTTTAGAGGGATTAAAGGACTGGAGAACACTAGAGAAATTCAGACAAACTCAGTAGGCATGAACGTAATGTGCAAGAGACAGCTGTGGCCAGTTTCAGCTCCTGGAGGTCAAGCAACACTATTTAAGGTGTGGCCCTCTGGGTGGGATGCTGAAGTGTCTGAGAGGACAAGGGCATGTGAGGCCATTTTGTTGAATGGGTCATCCGCACAGACCCTGAAGTAGCTCAGCTACATGCTATTATTCACAAGTAGAGAGCCAGTGAATATGATCAGTTCAGAGTAACCTTTCTCCATTCCTGGAAAAACAACTTAGACCAAAGGACAAAGGGTTATTGTGTTGTTCTCCCATGTAAAAGTAAATTTTGATGAATTTGGTGGGACATTTTGGAGCCAAAGTCAAACTGTGTGCGTGATTGTCTTGTAAAGGTGCTAGGACTTAATTTTCAGATCTGGAATAAGAACAGGTGGCAGCTGATGGCAGGAGTCACAATGGTTTCCATGACAACGGGACTGGATCTTAGTCATCCTCCCATCCTCCACAAAACCTACTGCAGCTTTTCTCATAAGGTGCTTATTAAATATTTGTTAAATGAATGATGAATCACAGAATAGTGTGTGCGCTTTGCAATTAAGGCTGCCGTTCTCTAGCTAGCTAAAAAGCTTTTAAAGCTACAATAATTACTGTACTTACCCATGATATTTTGCATAATTTGCATATTAACTTAACCCGAAAATAATAAACTACAAATTCCCATTCTTGCTGAACCACCCTGTCTCGCATCTTTACCCTATTGTAGAAGTAGCCCAGATGTTTGCTTAAGATGGCCTTAGGAGGGGAGGGTGCCCCCTGTCTCATATACGTGCCTGAACATTAACTAGAAAGACCTGTTTCCCCCTTGAAGTCCCCCTCCACCGCCTTCTGCTCTCCGGCCCTTCCCCCTCCCTGGGCTCCGCGCATCGGCTCACGCGCAGGCGCTAGCCTGCCCTTCCCCCGCGCCCCTCTTCCCGCGCTCCGGCAGCAGCCTGCGGGGCCCTGCCGAGAGCACAAAAGGCCTCGGCAGCTGGCGTCCCCCCGTTGCCTGTGGCAACCATTGAGCGGCGTCTCGCTCTCCCTTGACCTTACAATGAGAGAGTAAAAAGGGCCTCCATTGGCTAGCCGGAGAAGGGAGGCCAATCGGAGTAGAGGTTGTAAAGAGGCGGCCGAGAGAGGTTGTGGGGGTAGGAAGCTAGGGTTAGAGGCTACCGGTGAGGCTAGAAACCCCGCGTGGTCGGTTGGAGGAAATATGTCTGTCCGGAGGCACATTGGGAATCCTGAGGTGAGGGCCAGGTCCGGATCCGAGAGCCGGAGGGGGCGGGCGCACCGGAAAAGGCTCCACGTGGGCAGGGAAGAGCAGCTAGCGACTTCCGCCGGCCGGAAGGCGGGAAGCGGCCGGCGTGAGGAGGGGTCTGGAGAGCGGAGGGAGGCGGGGCGGGCCTGGGGGTCTCGGAGCCGAGGCCGTTATCCGGTGGTGAGAGGCCACTCTCCCGCACATGCTCGCTGTGGCCTGGCATTTGTCGCCCAGAGGAGCCAAGTGCACGAAGACACAGCCCCTTCCCTCAAAGGGCTTACAGTCTAGGCGTGGCAGTTACACAACATAACGAACATATGCATGAACGCCCCGAACACTAAAGGAGCAAAATCAAAAGGAGCCGTCATTTCTGATTATGGGGATACAGGAAGAGTGGGAATAAGCAGATCAAGCCATTTGGAAAGGACGCAAAATATGACCTTAGTTTACCCTCTTCCCTATAGGACCATTTCCTTTCTTGTCTGTTTCACCCCTAGGGCCCTGCTGCATTTGTGACAATTAATTTCAACAAATGTTTATTGGACTCTTACACTGCAGTACGTGCTAGAAATACAAAGAGAGTAAAACAAGGCATTTGTCCTTTAATAAATTCAGTCTAGTGAGGGAGACTTGGAAACAGAATTTGAATGCGATGTGGTTGGGGGACAAGTTGAGAGAGCACAGAGGAAAGATTGGACTCAAGGAAGTGAGGGAAGGGTCCTGGAGATGGCCTGAAATGGCAAGGTGGGTAGCCAGGTGAGGAAGCATCTCAAGTAGAGAATAGCATGAGCAAAGATGAGGAGGTGTGAAACATGGGAGTGGACAGTTCCCTCTAGAGAAGCTGGAGTAAAGCGTGGAAGGGCCTTCTGTGCCTTGCTAAAGTACTTGGCCTTTATACCGAACAGGAGTTGCAAATTATTTCATTTCATGGTGGATGTCTATGTGCTGTGTTGAGGAAAATTGTGAGGCTCTGCAGGAGAGTACCATGATCAAATATAATCTCGACCATGAAGGTGGGGGAGGTAGGTGTGGAGAGTGGCAATTTGTCACATATTTATCTTGCCTGCTGGTCTGAATTTAAGAAGTTTTGAGGAGTTTTAAGTAACCGAGTGATGTGGTCAGATTTGCATTTTAGGCAGAGAGCTGCAGCCACGTTGTGGAGAAAGGAGGAGGCCAGGACTGGAGGTAGGCAGATTGGGTAGGTGGTATTTACGATATAGACCTAAAGGAAGGTCATGGAACATGGGACAGAAATGAGAAATATTTAGGTAATTAAATCATTAAGACTTCATGATTAGCTTTGAGAAATGAGATTGGAATGGATGACTTAGTTTCCCAGCTTGGGCTACTCATCAGTGCCCATGTCATTAATGAGATCAGGAATGTGGGAGAAAGAGGAGTATAGGGGGATAGGAGCTGGGATGCTCTGTGTGGTCATACATTTGTGTCCTAGAGGAAGATGTCCAACTTTCTTGTGTTGGTGGAGCATATTGTCCAGTAATTTCTTGAAAAAGACTGCATGAGAAATAACTTTTTTATTTATATCTAAAATGTTAGGCATGTCTGAAAATGCTGTTATTCTGCCTTCACATTTATTTCCCTGCAAGTTGGGTGGAGTATAGAATTCTTGGTTGGAAACCATCAGCATTTTGAAAACATTGCATTATAGTTTTCTAGCATCCAGTGTTGCCGTGAAGTCCAAAGCCATGCTGTACCTTTGTACTTGACTTGATTTTTCCTTTTTAGAAGCTTGTAGAATCTTCTCTATGTTACCAGTGTTGTGTTTCACAAAGATATTCCTTGCTATGGGTCTCTTTTCACTCATTTTGGTGGGCACCAGAAATGCATGTCTTTCTATTCTGTGAAATTTTGTTGAATTATTTTATTGTTGACTTCTCCTTCCTATTTTCTCCATCCTCTTTTTCTTGAATTCATTATTTTCATGTTGCTTCTATAAGACTGGTTCTCTAATTTTCTTAAACTTTATTTCCTGTTTTCCACATCTTTGTCTTCTTGCTCTCTTTCGGAGATTTGTTTAACTTTATCTTCTAATCCTATTTAATTTCTGCTGTTGTGTTTTTAATTCTTTTTTTTTTAAGATTTTATTTATTTGCGAGTGAGAGAGAGAGTGCACGAGAGGGGGTAGCGTCAGAGGGAGAAGCAGGCTTCCCACTGAGCAGGGAGCCTGATCCGGGACTCCATCCTGGGACTCCAGGATCATGACCTGAGCCGAAGGCAGTTGCTTAACCAACTGAGCCACCCAGGCGCCCCTGTGTTTTTAATTCTTAAGACCTCTGTTTTGGACTCTGATGTCCTTTTAAAAAAACATTTTATTTTGATGGGGCACCTGGGTGGCTCAGTCGTTAAGCGTCTACCTTCAGTTCAGGTCATGATCCCAGGGTCCTGGAATCGAGCCCCGCATCAGGCTCCCTGCTCTGCGGGAAGCCTGCTTCTCCCTCTCCCACTCTCCCTGCTTGTGTTCCCTCTCTCCCTGTGTCTGTCTCTGTCAAATAAATAAATAAAATCTTAAAAAAAAAATAAACATTTTATTTTGAAATAACTGTAGATTCACAGGAAGTTGCAAAAATAGTACAGTCCCATGTACCTTCACCCAGTTTCCCCCATTGATTATATTTTATGTAAGTATAATACAATATCAAAGCCATAAATTTGTACAGATTGACATTTGTAAAATGTGTGTATAATTCTAGGCTATTTTTTCACATGTGTAGATTTAATATAATCAAGATTGCATGTGTTTAGATTTATAATCAAAATACAGAACTATTCCATCACCAGAAATATCTCCCTCATACTACCCCTTCCTAGTCATTTCCACTTTCCTCTGCCTCACCATCCTAACCCCTGGCAATCACTAGTGTGTTCTCCATTTCTGTAATTTTGTCATTTGGAAATGTTACATAAATGGAATCACATGATATGTGACCTTTTGAGATTGGCTTTTTTCACTCGGAATAATGTCCTTGAGACACATTCAAGTTGTTGCCTATAGCAATAGTTCATTCCTTTTATTGCTGATTAGTATTCTGCGGTATGTATGTATAACAGTTTGTTTAACCATTCAACTATTATAGGCTATTTTGGTTGTTTTCAGTTTGAGGCTATTATGAATAAAGATATGAACTTTTGGGTACAGCTGTTTGTATGGATGTTAATTTTCATTTCTCTGGGATAGATGCCTGGGGGTGTAGTTGCTGGGTTGTATGTGAGCTTACATTTAGTTTTTTAGAAACTGCCAAACTATTTTCCAGAGTGACTGTACCATTTTACATTCTCATTACCAGTGAATGAGAGATGAGTTTTTGCACATTCTTGGCAACATCTGGTATTGTCAGTATTTTTATATTAGTTGAGTTTTTTTGTTTTTTGTGGGGTTTTTTTGTGTTTGTTTTTAGAGAGGGAGTGAGGAGGGGGGAGGGAGGGGCAGAGGTAGAGGAAGAGAGAATCTCAAGCAGGCTCCACGCCCAGCACAGAGCCCAATGTGGGGCTTGATCTGATGACCCTGGGATCATGACCCGAGCCAGAATCAAGAGTTGGACGCTTAACTGACTGAGCCACCCAGACGCCCCTATTTTAGTTGTTTTAATAGGTACACTGTGACATCTCATAATGGTCTGAACTTGTATTTCCCCAATGGATACCGAGGTTGAACATCTTAAATTTTTTCATGTGCTTATTTGCCATACATATATCCTCTTAAAAAAAATATCTCTTTGTATCTTTTGCCTAATTTCTAATTGGATTTTTTTACTGTTGTTTTGTGTGTTTGCTTGTGACTGTGTAAATATTGATTATTGCCAAAGCAGTGATCATTACAGTTACATTTTCTTTCTTATTACTTTTTGTTTTTCTTGAAGTTCCTATCTACCTTTATTTTTATTCTATACTATTTCTAAATTTTTATAAACAATGTAGGAAAATTTTCCTACATCACTATTTATCATTTGTTTCCAGTTATCTTTTCCAAAATGTTCTCTGTGCATTTGTGTGTGTGTATGTGCGCACTTGTATGTGTCGAGAGAGTTTTATTTTGTGGTTTTCTTTTACCCAAATGTTATAACATTATATATATGGCTTTTTGGCTTGCTCTTTGTACTTAACACTAAGTCTTGGAGATCTTTCCATGTCAGACAAATATAGGTCAACTTAATTCTTTTCTTTTTTTTTTAAAGGTAGCAAGGATTGTTTTTTTTTTTTTTAAAGATTTTATTTATTTATTTGAGAGAGAGAATGAGATAGAGGGAGCATGAGTGGGGGGAGGGTCAGAGGGAGAAGCAGACTCCCTGCTGAGCAGGGAGCCCGATGCGGGACTTGATCCCAGGACTCCAGGATCATGACCTGAGCCGAAGGCAGTCGCTTAACCAACTGAGCCACCCAGGCACCCTAATTCTTTTCTTTTAACTCTTACATAAGTACTTGGTCTGGTTGTAGAGCAAAAGTTTTTTTTAAATTTTTGTTACTTGTTAAATTTTAATGTTTTTACTAACAGCATTATGAGATATAATTCACCCATCTAAAGTATACAATTCAGTGGTTTTAATATATCACAGAGTTGTGCAATCATCACTAATTTTCATTACACCAAAAAAATTCTGTAACCTTTGGCTGTCATTCCCCAATTTTCCCATTGTCTCCCCTATCTAGTCTTGACAATCACTAATCTACTTTGTCTCTATATTTGCCTGTTGTCTACATTTCATATAAATGAGTCATGCAAAATGTGGTCTTTTGTGACTGGCTTCTTTAATTAACTTAGAATAATATTTTAAATTATAATGTTATATCATGTCTTCGTACTTCATTCCTTTCTACTGCTGAATGATATTCCTTGACATAGACATACATATTTTATTTGTTCTTTCTGATGGACATTTGGATTGTTTCTACTTTGGTGCTATAATGAATGATGCTACTATGAATATTCATGGACAAGTTTTTGTGTATGTGTGTTTTCGTTTCTCTAATGATAGTTTTTTGAAATATTTTTTTCCCCTGCATAGTCTATTTCCTTCCTATTGCTATTTTTCTTTTTGTTTTGTTGGAGATTAGTATTAGTTAACTCAGGCTGCCATAACAAAATGTCACAGACTGGGTTGCTTAAACAACAAATTTATTTCTGGCAGGCAGTTTTGGAGTACTGGAAAGTTCAAGATCAAGGTGCTGGCCAGTTTAGTTTCTGGTGAGAGGTCTCTCTTGCCTTGCAGATGGCTGCCTTCTCATTGTGTATTCCTAGATTTCTTTCTGTGTGTACTTGTAAAGAGGGGGAAGCTCTTTGGTGTCTCTTTTTGTAAGGACACTAATCCTATTACACTTGTGCCCCACCCTTATGATCTTCTTTAACCTTAATTACCTCCTAAAGGCCCTGTCTCCAAATACAGTTACACTGGAGATTAGGGCTTTGTGTGCCCCCAAAATTCACAGCAATGTTCTGAGGCTTCTTTTAATCCTAAATTATTAATTTATGTTTTTGAGTTAGAAACTCAAACAGGTGATTGGGATCTGTGTATCTGAGAGGGGCTTGCTGATGGTGAGCCTAATTACAGGAAGATCTCACTGGGCCATGATTTGGGCGACTATCCTCCCAAATCTACACCTTCAGCTCTTTTCTCTTAGGCTGGTGATTTTCCTCAGAGAATTCCCTCATTCTCCTGAGAGTAAAAGCCTAGCTGAATTCCTGGAGGAATTAGGGCTAGGAGCTAAATCTCAATATTAGTTTGCATCATTCACTTAATGCCCCTATTTTCAGTAATGATATCTCTACCTTTCTCTGTCTAAAGACCTCCCAGTCCAGAAATCCTTCTCAGGGAATAAATCTATAGATAGCTACCGTGGTGGGGGAGGGGCAGTCACCCAGTAGCACACAGGGGACAGGGATTTGGAGATCAAGTTGCTTCTCATCAGCCTTCAAACAATCTTCCTTATTTCAGCCACTCCTTTTGCTCCCCACTCCTGGAGGTGCTTGAGGCTGTCAATTCCTAAGCCTTTTAAGAATTGTTCTTGGCTTTCCCTTGAGTCAGTCGATTCATTTTCACTGTTGATCTGCTTTCTAGAATTCAAAAATCTATTGCTGTCACTTCTCCCGCTCTCTCTGGTTTTTTGAACTCTATGTCCTTAAAATAGAAGACAAAATTGAGGTTTTGGAAGGAAGTGATTTTAAATGCATGTGTTCAATATGCTATCTTCACCCAGTAGATCATGATCGGTAATTATTTTATTTGTAATCTATAATTATTTGCTTATTTCTGGCATACTTACAAGAACATAAACTAGGGTCCTTGTATGTATTGTCCCACTGCCTGGCATGCAGTAAACATCTGTTGAATGAGTAAATGAATATATGCCTGAGCTGGGAGGAAAAGTCAGGCCATAGTTCCCTACTTGGATATCAAGCATATAAATGGAATTAAACCTAAGTGTGTGGCTCTCAGAGAACCTGTAGATTGAGATGGAATCCTGGGGAACACAGTGTTTAAGCAGCTGACAGAAATGATCCATGTGTCATTGGAGAATTGGAGAGAGAGATATCACTAAGTGGGAGTGGAAACTGAAGAAGGTGGGGCTGTATGACACTGTCAAAAGGTACAGAAAGGTGAAGTGAGTTAAAGAATGGAAAGTCACCATTATATTCAGCAATTAGGGGATCTCTGATGTTGGCGAGCTGCCACAGGAACCATACTAGAATGGTGGGGACAGTAGCCATGTTGCAGTGGATTGAGGAGTAAAGTGCAGATACCCGGAAGGCATTCCAATTATATATTAGAAAATATATTCCAGTTATATATTGATTCATTGTGAATCACCTCATGTTTAGTGACTTAAAATAATAGTCATTTTATTATGATCTCTATGGTTCTGAAGGTTGACCAGGCTCAGTTAGGTGCTGCTTATTTGGCATCTCATGTGGTTTTGCAGGCAGACAGAAGCTGGGGCTAGAGTGATCTTGAAGGCTTCTTCAAGGCCATTGATACAGTCTGTTGGCAAGTACCTCAGCGGGGGCCGTCAGTCATACCACCTACAAATGGCCTTTTCCATGTGGCTTGGCCTTCCTCACAACATGGTAGCTGAGTCCCAAGAACAAGTCTCAGGAGAACCAGGTGGAAGCTGTATTGCCCTTTATGATCTAGCCTCAGAAGTCATAAGGCAGCACTTTCATTGGCCCCCTGTGGGAGGAGTTTCAACATCACAGCGTAAGTGAGATGGGGAATTCTCTTGCAAACATCTTGAAAAATACAGTCAGCCATAGGTAGTAGCTGCTAGCGAAGTAGGGGCTGCTACATGTGCATACAGGGTCAAGGTTGGTGTTTGAGATCAGTAGAATTGGACCAGATTAAAATTGCCATTTAAAAAAAAAATGTTCTCCTTTCAAAGACCTATGTTAAATGTAAGATTGCCTTAAATGAGATTCTTTTCAAGATTGAATTCATTTCCGGGGCGCCTGGGTGGCTCAGTTGGTTAAGCGACTGCCTTCCGCTCAGGTCATGATCCTGGAGTCCCAGGATCGAGTCCCGCATCGGGCTCCCTGCTCGGCAGGGAGTCTGCTTCTCCCTCTGACCCTCCTCCCTCTCATGCTCTCTGTCTCTCATTCTCTCTGTCTCAAATAAATAAATAAAATCTTTAAAAAAAAAAAA
>NC_138380.1:19666967-19703292 GCF_054177405.1 Leptonychotes weddellii
AGATTGAATTCATTTCCTTCATTTTATGAACCTCCTGTCTATACAAAGGAGATAAGTAGGGAAATTCTGAACAAAATGGCATAATGGTATTTTTAAAAATCCTTTAAATGTAAATCTTATTATATATGTTACAGTTGAAATACAACCAACCTTGGGAGTTTCATTTTGAGAGAGGTGGGAAGTCAGAAAAGCACATTCATGTTTGAACAATTTGAGATTCAGACTATCTCATTCATTTTTTAGTGATTTGCTTTCAGAAAAATCCCATTGTTGACTTCTCATTCTTCTCCCCTCTCCGACATCCATGTATTCAATAAAGCCCGGTCTTACTTTGCATATGTTAGTAATCTGCCAAAATACTCTTGCAATGATACGGCTCACAGCTCAGTATTTTTGTTACCTTCTGTTGTCCTCATGGCCTCCTCCAGACCCTCAGTGTACATTCAGTCTTCTCTACTTGGAGCCTACGAGTCCATGTCCTACCATACAGCACAGGATTTCATATCACCCCCGGTGTATGAATGCTCCCTATGCTTCAGATTCCTAGAGCATCCCATGGTGCCGGCGTGCGCACTGTGTGCTGCTCAGGGCCCAGAGCCATATTCATCCTTTAGGCTGTCCTTACTGCTCACACTGGTGGGAGGCCCTGCAGCAGGTAGAGAGATCCAAGAGGTTGAGCCATGTCCCAAGCGCAGGAAGGGAGGAGAGTGATTCGTACAAAGTGCTGTCATAGTCTGGGCAGGAAAGAGATTTCCATCTGCCCGGGGCCTTCACAGTAGTCTTCTCGGAAGGTATGTCTGTGCTGGGTCTTGAAAGCCGAGTAGAAATGAAGTCGCTGGGATATCATGGGTAGACAGGGAGGACATTATCTTTGGACCCTTTCTAGGGATGTAAACCCTCAAATGGTCTTTGACATTTTTCATTGCTCACTGATAATACCACAGACATGAACCTTCTCAGCCTCCTCCCTCCTCCTGATAAACTTCATCATGACCACCTATCTGATATCTTTACCTTAAATACATAACCAAAGCTGAACCTTCCACCTGGGCTCTGGGCCTCATCCTCTCCCACTCCCTCCTTTCCATACCTTCCTGCTTCATTTCCAGCGCCTCCTATCTAGCCTCTAAACATCCTCAAATCTCTCCTTTCTTCCAAAACAAAACAAAACAAAGCAACAACAAAAACTAATTCCTTTGCAACTCTCAAGGAAAAAAAAAGGCCATCTGGCTACTATCTTCTTTCCTCCCTCCCCGTCTCATACAACCTGCTGTTTTTGCTTCTGCTTCTGTCAATTTACTGTAACCTCATCCACCAGGGTCGTCAACAATGTCCTGCATTGTTCAATCCAAACTTACTTTGTTATTCTCTTACTTGACCTGCATTCTTGCTCACTTGTTCATGTTTGACCTCTTGTTCTCAGACTTGACAGCATTGATCACTGTTGACCACTCCCTTCTTCCTGAAACTCTTCTTTAATTTTCATGACCCACTTTCTTTTGGCCTCTCGTGAATCTCATGCACAGCGCTTTTCTCTACCTGACCTTAAGTGCTGGGGTTTTTTCTTCTCCGTCTTACACAATCTCTGATGGTGATTTTGTCCAACAACCCCCAGATCTTATTTCTGCAACCCCAGATTTCTCTCCTGATCTCAGACCCAAACAGCCAGCTTACCACTTCCATTTTGGACAACCCGCAGATACCGCATACTCAACATGCCTCAACGTGAAAAACATTATGTTTTTCAACTGATGCTTCCTCCTTAAGTCCCTTTTTTGGGGAATGATATCACTGCCCTCCCCCTGTTCTACCAGTCAGTTTTCAATCATATTGATTTTACATCTTTAAAGATTTCTTGAAACTGTCTCTTCTTCCTCATGTCTACTGTCACTTCCTTAGCACCACAGATGTTTCTTAGCACAACTGCCTCTTAACTGATCTTCGTGCCTCCATCCTTGACAATGATCCTATTAGTTCTCCAGAATGCTGCCAAAGTGAGCTTTCTAAAATGGAAAGATAATCCCATCACTTCTCCTTAAACTTTCTTCGATGACTCCCCAATCATCTGCACTAGGGTTTCTCAACTTCGGCACTATTGACATTTGGGGCCAGCTCATTCTTTGCTGTGGGGGACTTCCCTGTCATTGTAGGATGTTTCGCAGCATCCCCAGCCTCTACTCACTGGATACCAGTAGCATCCCCACCACCACCACCCAGTTCTGACAACCTAGAATATCTGCAGACATTGACAGTCGTCTCCGGGAGCAGGGGGAGCAAAATTGCCATCTACAGGAAAAAAAATCCTGGTTTCTTAGTGTGGATACAAGGCCCTTTAGGAACTGCCCTCCCTGCCTCTTCAGCCTCATCTGACCCCATGATGCCCTCTATGCTTCAGGTCTACCTAGAAACCCTGCCGCTTCCACCCATTACTCCTTTAGTCTGACTAATTCTCTTGGCCATCAGATTTCGGCCCAGAAGTCAGTGCTCAGGACATAGTTCTTGACTCTTTTACTCAGGATCAGGTCCTGATCCCACAATCTCCTGTTGCACTCCCTGCTTCCCTCTCCTTTTCATCATGTAGTATGGTATCTCTTTGTTGGCTTGTCTTCCTTCTCAGCACCACCAAGAACTGGATGGCTGTGTGTCCTCGGCAGAGCGGCTCACTCCTCCAGTAAATGTTGCCTGAATGGTTAGTGCTCAATAAGGCTTTGTTGAATGAATGAATAGTCCTTGAAACAGCTTCTTTTCTCAGCTCTTTCACTTTCCACCATTCCATCCTGTTTATGTAATTGAAAAAAGCCAGTTGGTCAGTAGGTCAAGAAACAGTCACCCCCAAAGCAAGAATTTTAAGGAAAAAAGTATGGCAGTTCCATAAAATCTATGGTAGTCTGCTTAGAGTGAAGCACCAAGTTTTACGTTGTGGTTGGCACTAGAAGGTCAGGAACAAGAAGTGGGTCCAAAAGGGGAAAATGGAAAAGAGACACTACATTTTTCTACTTGCAGCATATGGATTTCTCATTAGCCTCTGTAAGGGAAAACCGGGGGCAGGAAGGGCCCAGCGACTGCAGCTGTCCACACTCTCTCCCCCCATCATTCTGCTGCCACCACACCTGGTCCCCAGAGACATCCTCACTTCTTAGCTATGTTGGCTTAGGTATGGACAAATCCCCTTGGTTCAGCAGAGACTAGCCTGGAGTTTTTCAAAAGACACTTTGCTAGGAAACTAGTGGAAAACAAAACAAAACAAAAGTAAAAACAGGAAATAGCATATAGAAATTATGAAAATACAGAGTACAAAAAAAAATTAAAATCCCTTAGCCTAAGATAACGGAATTCTACTATTAGGTTTTCTTGACTCAGTTTACCAGATGCATGTTTTCCCTGGTTTTTTTGTTTGCATTTTTGGGTTTTTTAGATTTGTTTTGCTGTGATATTGTCTTCCTCTGGGGGATCTTATTCTAAAGTTCCCCTTTTCAGTCTTTAAATATTTCCCTTCTCTCACTGAAGAGTCTTCTATCTTCATCTAGGAAGGAGTTGGAATTGATGTTAGAGTCGATTTCTCTTAAAGACAGCAGGTTACTGGACAGATGGAGACCGGAGTTTTCCAGTCTTTCTCTAGGAATGAAATAGCTCAGGGTTTCCACACACATACACACACACATCTGAGGCCCAATGCTAAGTATTCACTTGCCTGGAGTGAAATGGAAAACACAGACAATGTCACGAGTTTTTTAATAACACTAAAGGACCAATCTTTTTATTCTGGGATTTTTTTTTCTTCCTTACTTTTTAGGTATTAAAATGGCAGGTGCTAGTTATGAGGTTTTGTGCTTTTTTTTTTTAATGTCCTTTCTTGGCAAAATTAAAAGTTGTTTTTTCTCTATAGGTGCCCCCAGTTTTAAAAAATTCTTCCTGGTCTCTGAAATCTAAAACTCTGGCCAGCAGGACATGCTGTAGTTAACTGTGTTTTCAAGGGCAAATGATACGGGTTTTAAAGTTTGGTGTTCTCCACCTGATTTTTTTTTCTTCTTCTTTCTTTCAGCCGGTAGAGCAAATGACTCTTAATCTCGGGGTCCTGAGTTCAAGCCCCACATTGGGTATAGAGATTAGTTAATAAATAAATAAAAACAGTTTTTGAAAATAATAATAAAGTTTGGTGTTCTCTTCCAAGGAACCAGGTAATTACTATAAGATACTCTGCACTTTATTTTTTTTTTAAAGATTTTATTTATTTATTTGTCAGAGAGAGAGCTCAGCAGGCAGAGGGAGAAGCAGGTTCCCTGCTGAGCAGGGAGCCTGATGATGTGGGGTTCAATCCCAGGACCCTGGGATCATGACCCGAGCCGAAGGCAGACGCCTAACTGACTGAGCCACCCAGGTGCCGCTATACTTTGCATTCTAGATACTCACTTGTTGACTCCATATCAGTAAATGTGCCTACCACATACTAGGTCCTGGGTGAATACAGATATGCATAAGTCATTGTCCCTGCCTTCGAGGAAATCTCGAGAAGCAGCTAGGGGTGTAAACAATGGTATAGGGTACTCTGGGAGCCAGGGAGAAGAAATGCCTGATTCCACCTCGGACAGCTTACAGAGAAAGTAAGGTTCTGCCCAAGGACAAGTCAAGGAAAGGCATTCTAGGCAGACGCTTGCTAAGTCTTGGAGACTTGAGTGAGCGCAGCAAGTTAGGGAAGCACTCGGGCAATGTCAACATGGGAACGTGTGTGAGGGACGGGAGATGAAGCCAGAAATGTATTGGCCAGTTTTAATTTCATATTCTACAGCTGCCTGTGACTGAGCATATGATGTTCATCCTTGTAGGCCAGAAAAGGCCTGAGCAAGAAAGCTGTATCTTGAAATGTCAATTCACCAGCCTTCCCTCACTTGAATGGCTTTCGCCAATGCCCCTGAAACTTAATATGTGTAAATGTCTTGTGCTTGGACTTAAGAGTTCACTCCCCGAGTACAGGACAAGGAGACCTGACATAGCCATTTTTTGATGACCACAAATTCACCCTGGGCCTGTGATGAGCCTCAGCTGCCCCAAGAGCAGATGCCATCATGGTGACATCTGTGGGGCCTCAGACTCCAGGCAAGCAGCAGGGGAGGACTGCCAAACCGGGTCCTGGCCCGGCGGCATCTGGGCATGGTGCTCAGGTCTGGGTCCAAGTGCTACTTTTCAGGGCAGATGTGGATAAAATCTAGAGCGTGTCCAAAGGAGATGGCCTAGAAATTGTTGTGCAAAGAGTAAAACTAAAAAGAAGGGTGAGAGAGCTGTCTTTAGTTATTTTCACAGATTTCTTGAGGCAGGGGTGTGTGTGGGGGGCGTGTCTTATTCTGGGTTGTCACAGTGGATTGGATGGAACTTAGAGGGAGACTAATTTGGCTCAATGTCAGAAATAATTTTTTAAGAGTTTTTTTTCCCCCGAATTACAGTGTGCTATGATTTTATTTTGACAAAAAATGAAAATATTTTGACAGAAACAAGATAACCATCTTCACCTGTGGAAATGCTGAAGAGTCCTCGATTGAGGGGACAGTTGGGCCTCTAGAGCGCCTTCCTTCTTTAAACTGGATGAAATTTTAGCATCTGTTCTATTTTTTAAATATCTGATTCTTTCCCACCTTTGTTGCCCTTATTTTTACATTAACTCAATTAATTGTGAATTTTCTTATTTTTTAGTATCTGACCAAAAGAATACCACAAAATCCAAGGTATCAGCATATCAAGTCAAGACTGGATACTGGTGAGTAAATATTAGAAAATTAAAACTTAAAAAAAAAAAGATCCAGTAACGAATTACTGGCAAGAAGCAGGCTGTTACGCCTGCTGTCAATCAAAGCTCAAAGTTTCTCTGTTCTCACCCCCTGGCCTTCCAGGCTCAGGCTTTATCTTTGAAAGCTTTTGTTTTTTTTCAGATTATCAGTAAAAGTTTCCATTTACATAACTTAGCTTCTTATAAATCGAGAAACTGATGAAAACCTTGTTCAATAAGTTAAAAGGCTGAGGCTAAATAAATATCCGGGGGTGGGGGAGTGGACCTCTCTTTTGGAGCACCTTAAATATATTCCTTTAAACTCTGAGTAATAGATAATATTTGTACACATTTGTTCAATTCAGTATTTGCAGAGTGCCAACTACATGCAAAGTTATGGACTAGGGGACATAGAAAGATGAGTGTGAATTGTGACTTTTGCAGTCAAAGAGCTTATTTTGAAGTGCAGGCAGACAGACCTGAATGAGTAACTAAAATATCAGAGAAAACTCAATTCGTGCTTCAGTTCAGGTAAAATGAAATTTAAGAGTCGCATTGCTTATTTCCAAGCTCTTAACATTCTTCAGTGTCATGATGCAGACCACTCCCCAGGTCCCTAGTGGATCTGCAGGCTTGTGAGATTTTGATTTCTTATTCGTTTCGTTTTTCAACCGTTTAAAGTCTGCTGTGGCGAATCCATTCTATTGAGATGGTTTTGCTAGTGGATTGGGGCACCACATGCCTTTGGTAATGCTGAATTTGCCACCAGTAACCTGAGGACAACTGAGGAAATACAGACGAGATACTGACTTGGTTTAAATCTCATTCATTTTGTCTTTCTTTCCTCCAGTCTCCTTCGAAATTACTGTCTTCCATTATGCAAGTTTGCTCATATAAAATGAACTTCAATGGAATGTTTTAAATGAACCACCTTTGCAGATACAATTTCTTGGGACCTTTCTTTCAAACATTTCCAAGCTGTACAGATATTTATCCTTGCAAATATCCTGTTTGATGGGAGGTAGAAAATTTTATCTCCGTTTTTGAGGAGGAGGAAATTGTGGCAGAGATTGTGTGATTTATTTGAAGTTCAATAAAAGGAGACAGAACGAGGATTTGAATGCAGGGTGAAGAAGTCGATGATGCATCAAGAGACCTGGTGTGAAGCCTGGCCACAGTCTCTTTGGCCAGCTGTCCCAGCTTTTCCCCCAGCCTCATTCCTTCTACCACAAATGCCTTCAACTCCTCCATCTCTATCCCCCCCGCCCCAACTGCACCTGTGACCCACTCTCTGGAATAAGCTATTCTGTGAAGGAAGCACTTTGATTAAAAATGCCATATATTTTTTCGAGGGGTCCAGATAACATTTAAAAGACAACTATAAAGGAATGCATTTCTCTTAGAACCTTCTTAAAATGAAAATTTTTAAGAGCTGAGGTTTATTTCAGATACATAGATTTGTCTGTATCTTCATAGGTTTTTCTCCTGGAAATTGAATTGGGATTTGTGAACAAAAACCCATTTCTTTCCCTTCCATTCCTCAATTCATAACCAAAATTTGACTTAATAATAAATAGTACCTGAAATTAATTTCAATTTTTTTAAATTGAGATACTTCAGTCTGCTTTTTATAATTCATAGTAATTGCCTATAGCCTTTTATATCCTCAGAGTTTTAAACTAATGTTTTCCTAATTAAACCTTTTATTTTGAAGTAATTGTAGATTCACAATTTTAAGAAATCATACAGAGAGATTCCGTGTACCCTTTACCCAGTCTCCCATAGTAACATCTTATGGAAACTATACAGTATCATAACCATGGTACTGACATTGATACATACAAGTCTAGATAGAGAACATTTCCAGCACGCAAGGATACCTCATGTTGTCCTTTTAGAGGCATATCCACTTTCTACCCTCACCCTCTCCTTAACCCCTGACAACCACTGATCTGTTCTTCAATTCTATAATTTTGTCATTTCACTGATGCTATATAAGTGGAATCATACAATATGCAACTTTTTTTGAATTGGCTTTGCACTCAGCATAATTCTCTGGAGATTCATTCAGGTTGTTACATTTGTTAGTTGATACCTTTTTATTTACTGAGTAGTATTCCATGGTATGGAAGTGCCACAGTTTGACCATTTATCAGTTGAAGGACATCTGGATTGTTTCCACTTGTTAACTATTACAAATACAGGTGCTATAAACATTCATGTTTTGATTTTTGTTTGAGTCCAAGCCTTCATTTCTCCCAGATAAACGCCCAGAAGTGCAATTACTGGGTCATATGATAGTTGCACTTGCAGTTTTTTGAGAACTGCCAAACTGTTTTCCAGAGTAGCTAGACCATTTTACATTACTACCAGCAATGAATGAATGCTCCAGTTTCCCCACATCCTCACAGGCATTTGGTGGTGTCGCCATTTTTAATTTTAGCCATTCGGATAGATGAGTAGTGGCATCTCACTGCAGTTTTGATGTGTGTTGCCCTGATGGCTAACGATGTTGAACAGGTCTTTGTGTACTTATTTGCCATCTGTATATCTGACTCAGTGAAGTATCCCTTCATGTCTTATGCCTATGTTCTAATTGGATTGTTTGCTCTCTAACTTGAGTGTGGAGTGTTGCTTATACATTCTAGCTACCATTCCTTTGTTGGATGCATGGTTTGCAAATATTTTCTCCAGTCTGTAGCTTGTCTTTTCATTCTCCTGACCGGGTCTTTTGAAGAGCCTATGTTTTTAATTGTGGTGAAGTCCAGTGTATCAGTGTTTCTTTTCTGGATCATGCTTTTGCTGTTAAGTCTAGGAACTCTTTGCCGAGACTAGACCCAGAAATTTTCTATCAAGGTTTTTTCCTAAAAGTTTTATTTTACATTTAAGTCAACAATGCACTTCGATAAATAAATTTAAAAATTAAGGGAAAAAAGGGGGGCACCTGGGTGGCTCAGTCGGTTAAGCATCTGCCTTTGGCTCAGGTCATGATCCCAGAGTCCTGGGATCAAGCCCCATGTCGGGCTCCCTGCTCAGCAGAGAGTCTGCTTCTCCCTCTCCCTCTGCTGCTCCCCCTCTGCTCCTGCTTTCGCTCTCTCTCAAATAAATAAATAATAAAAATATCAAAAAAAAAAGAGAAAAAATAATACATTTTGAGGTAATTTCTGTACAAGATATGCAGCTTAGATCAGAGTTAACTTTTTGCTTATGCAGCTTAGATCAGAGTTAACTTTTTGCTTATGCAGCTTAGATCAGAGTTAACTTTTTGCTTATGCAGCTTAGATCAGAGTTAACTTTTTGCTTATGGATGTCCAGTTGCTCTAGCACCATTTGTTAAAAGCCTGCCTTTCCTCTACTGAATTTTGCACATTCACCTTGTCAAAAAAGAGTTTGGCATATTTATGTGGATCCATTTCTGGGTTCTCTCTTCTGTTCCATTGATCTATGTGTCTATCCCTCTGCCAATATCTCACAGGCTTGATTAAAATTGGTTAGACTGATTACTCCCACTTTATTTTTCCTTACACATTATTTTAGCTATTCCAATTCCTTTGGAATCCATGTAATTTTAGAATAATCTCATTTACATTTATGAAAAAAGCATTGCTCTGATTTTGATAGGCGTTGCACTGAACCCATATATCAATTTAGGAAAAATTGACATCTTTACTATGTCGAGTTTTCCAATCCATTACTATAGTACAGTAGTCCCCTCTACCTCGCATCTGGGATTTCACTTTCCAGTTTCAATTACCCACGGTCCGGAAGCAGACACTCCTCCTCCTGATGTATCTCAGAAGGTCGAAAGTAGTTTCATGCTACATCACAATGCCTATGTCATTCACCTCACTTCTCATCACGCAGGCATTTTATTATCTCACATCATCACAAGAAGAAGGGTAGAAGATGTTTTGAGAAACAGACCGCTTTCACATAACTTTTATTGTAGTATGTATCATAATTGTTCTTTTTTATTATTAGTTATTGTTGTTAATCTCTTACTGTGCCTAATTTATAAATTAAACTTTATCATAGGTATGTATGTTTAGGAAAAACACAGTACATACAGGGTTTGGTACTATCTGTGGTTGCAGGTGTCCATGGGGGGGATCTTGGAATATATATCCCCTGAGGATAAAGGGGGGGACCATTGTATGTCTCTCCATGTGTTTAGATCTTCTTTGGGTTTCTTTCATTAACACTGTATAGTTTGCTGCATAAGTGTCCTGTACATGTTTTGTTAGATTTACACCTAAGTATTTCATTTTTTGTTTAGCAATGGTAAATGGTATTGTCTTTTTAATTTTGGTGTCATCGTGTTCATTGCTAATGTATAGAAATACAGCTGATTTTTGTATGTTTCTCCTGAATCCTAGGACTTTGCTAGAGTCACTTATTAGGTACAAGAGGAGTTTGTTTGTTTGTTGGGCTTTTTGGTTGTGTGTGTTTTTTTTTTTATGTAGATTCCTTGGGCTTTTCTCATAGATTCCTTGGGCTTTTCTCTGTAGACAGCAATGTCATTTACAGAAAAGAAGTTTTATTTATTCCTTTCCAGTCCGTATATGTCTTTTATTTCCTTTTATTGCCTTATATTGCACTGGCTAGGACTTCCAGAACTATGTCAAATAAGAGCGATAAGAGTGAATATCCTTGCCTTTTCCCTGATCTTAGGGGGAACACATTCAGCCTTTCATCATCAAGTACAAGGTTAGCTGTACCTGATTGAGGAAGTTTCCTCCTATTCCTGTTTTTCCGAGAATTTTCCATCATGAATAACTGTTGAATTTTAACAAATGGTTTCACTGCATCAATTGATATAATTATATGATTTTGTCTTTAGCTGGTTAATATGGTGGATTACCTTGATTTGCAAATATTGTACTATTGCCGCATCTATGGACTAAACCTCACTTAGTCATGGTGTGTAACTCTTGTTATATATTGCTCAATTCTATTTATTATTGGGCTAAAGATTTTTGTGTTTATATTAATGAGGTAGATTGGTTTGTAATTTTTTTTTGTGGGGGGAGGGGGACTGTCTTTGTCTAGTTTTAGTAGCAGGGTAACACCAGCATCATAAAATGAGTTGGAAAGTATTTCCTCTTGTTCTGTTTTCGGGAAGATATTGTGTATTATGAATTATACACTTTAAAACGGTGACTTTTAGGGGTGCCTGGGTGGCTCAGTCGGTTAAGCGTCTGCCTTCGGCTCAGGCCATGATCCCAGGTCCTGGGATTGAGCCCCATGTCAGGCTCTCTGCTCAGCGGGGAGTCTGCCCCTCCCCCTGCTCATGCTCTCTCTCTCTCTCTCAATTAAATAAATAAAATCTTTTAAAAATACCTTTAAAAATGCATTGATGTTCATTTTATTGCTCAGGATATGGTCTATCTTGGCATATATTCCATAGGCACTTGAAAAAATGTACATATGTGTATTTTTGCTTTCTATATTCTTCTTTCCTGAGGTTTCAAGGTTCATTCTTTTCCTTTTCCTTTCTTTTTTTTTTAATACTTTTTTTTTAAGATTTTATTTTATGTAATCTCTACACCCAGTGTGGGGCTCAAACTCACAACCCCAAGATCAAGAGTCACACACTCCACTGACTGAGTCAGTCCAGTGCCCCTACTTTTCCTTTTTGATTAGAGAACTTTCTTTAGCCATTCTTTAGGGTAGGTCTGCTGGTAAGGCCTACCCTAAAGAACCCTACCCTAAAGGTAAAACCTCTGAGTTTCCCTTCATCTGCAAAATGTCTTGATTTCCTTTCGTTCCTGAAGGGTATTTTCTCTGAGTGTGGGAACCGAGGTTGACAATTACTTCCTTTAAGCACTTCAGCAATATTGTTCCACTTTCTTCTGGATGCCGTGATTTCTGATGAAGAATCTGCTATCAGTTGAACTGTTTTTCCAATATAGGTAAGGTGTCATTTTTTTCTCTTGCTGCTTTCAAGGTTCTTTTTTTCTTTAGTTTTCAGAAGTTTGATTATGATGTATCTTGATGTGGGTTTCTTTGGGTTTATCCTGTTTGGTATTCACTGGGCTTCTATGTACATCTATAGATTTATGTTTCTTGTCAAATGTGGGAAGTCTTCAGCCATTATACCTTTGAGCACTTTCCCATCCCCACCTCCTTGATCCTCTTTCTGGTGCTTTGACGTCACCTCATCATAGCCCAGCAAGGATAGAAATCAAGCCCACACGCCCCCTCCCCCACCCCAACCTTTGCTGACAGGTGAGGGTGATGTTTGGTTGGAGTAAAGCAGTTATTGTCTGACAGTTTTCTGGCTTGCTAGGCTGCCCCTTCCCTAGGCCTTTGGGTGGGGACAGTAGGCTTTTGTTAGGGATTTTTTTTTCCCTCTCTCTCCATTGGTGTTTCTGGATCCTGGCTTCTTTAGCTCCAAGTCTAAGATATATGAGGCAAACAAACAAACAGACAGACAGATAACACAAAAAGCCAAGTAACCCAACTATCATGCCATTTCTTGGGTCCTGAGGTCCCCAGTCTGCCTTCCTCTCTCTAACCTATCAAGTCTTCTTTTCTATTTTATAAATAATGTCCAGGGTTTTGTTTTTTTTTAATCAATTTTTTTTATAATTGATGTTATTTTCTTAAATTGAGATATAATTTACATACCATAAAATTCACACTGTTAACCTTTTAAGCGGTTCAGAAGTTTTTAGTACATTCACAAAGTTGTGACACCATCATCATTCTAATTGCAGAACATTTTTGTCATCCCAAAAAGAAAGCCAATATCCAAGAGCAATCACTTCCCATTCCTTACTTTTTCCAGTCCCTGATAACCACTAATCTGCTTTCTGTATCTGTGAGTTTGCCTATTCTGAACATTTCACATAAAAGGAATCATGTAATATGTGGCCTTTTGTGTCTGGCTTCTTTCACTTAGCATATGGGTTGAAGATCTGTCTATGTTGCAACATGTATCAATACTTCATTATTTTTTACTGCCAAATAATATTCTATTGTATAAATATATTCTACATTTTGTTTATCCACTCGTCAATTAATGGACATTTGGGTTGTTTATACTTTTTGGCCATAATGCTGCTATAAACATTAATGTACAAATTTTTGTGTGAATATATGCTTTTAATTCTCTTAGTTATATACCTAAGAGTCACATAGGACCGTATGTGGTAACTCTGTGTTTAATTTTTTGAGGAATTGCCAAACTGTTTTCCAAAGCAGCTGCACTACTTTGCATTCTCACCAGTAATGTAGGAGGGCTCTTTTTCTCCACATCCTTGATGATGCTTGTTACTGTCCATCATTTTGATTATAGTCATCTCTGCGGATATGAAGTGGTATCGCATTGTGGTTTTGATTTGCATTTTCCTAATGACTAATGATGTTGAGCACCTTTTTATGTGCTTATTGGCATTTGTGTATCTCCTATAGAGAAATACCTATTCAAATCACTGGCCTAGTTTGTACTTGTTTTTTTTTTTTTCCTATTGCTGTGTTATAAGAGTTCTTTTACATATACTGGATACTAGACCCTTATCAGAAATATGATTTGCAAATACTTTCTCCCATTTTGTAGGTTGTCCAGTGTTTTTGTTGTACTTAGCTGGAGGAGTAAAATACATCTACTTCATCTTCCTGGAGTAAGAAGTCTCCCAAACTAGTTTTATAATAGCTTTTGGAAGGGCCAAAGTGTACTTCATTGCTTAAAACTATTTTAAAGTCAGTGTGGGGCTATCCTAGTGTTCGATTTTTTTTGTTGTTTCAAACTTAGAAATTATTTTAAAGTCAATTTCAGGGGAGGATTTTTTTTTTAAAGATTTTATTTATTTATTTGACAGAGAGAGAGACACAGCGAGAGAGGGAACCCCAGCAGGGAAAGTGGGAGAGGGAGGAGCAGGCTTCCCGCCGAGCAGGGAGCCTGATGCGGGGCTTGATCCCAGGACCCTGGGACCATGACCTGAGCTGAAGGCAGACGCTTAACGACTGAGCCACCCAGGAGCCCCAATTTCAGAGGAGGATTTTAATGTTTTTTTTTTTCTATGCATTTTTGTGACTTCTCTCCCCGTGTATTCAGAGAACATTTCCACTTGTTGTGCCACGGCTGGTTGGTTATGTGCCATGATACATGTCCTGTTAGCTCTCTGGGTAGCCATGGGGGCCTGGGGCAGCCAGCATTTACACCAGCGTTTTGTTCAAATATTATCATTTATATGTGTGCCAACAGGTGCAAAGGGTGAGGAGTCCTGGTTAAGAGAGCAGAAGAGTAACCTTATAGCCCCGTGAGAGTAAGGAGCCCCTGTCTATGGTATGTTTTTAAGCTCTGCAGTCAGAGCAGTGAAAATAAGCACAGGTATGAGTGAGCATTCCTCATTTCTAGGCTAAATAGATGGGTCTTTAATCTTTTCTTACCAAACAGTGAGCAATTCAGAGTTAATCACAAGAAATCAAGAATTGCGTGGTATCTCCACAGTCTTCACCCAAATCACCTCCTGAGTTCCTCAAAGACTGCTGTCTTCTTCCTGGGTAAAGGTTATTTTTTATTTCTATGCTTCTGACTCTACTTCTCCTATAAACTCAAACACTGCTATATAGCCACAGCTAGAAATACCAGAATCATTTTGAACTTCAAATATTTCTTTTGTTCCATAGGTGCCTGGGTGTCTCTTACCAGCTCCCCAGCCTTGCCAGACTGTGCCATGAATGGATTATGCTTCTGACGAAATCCCTGACGGCGTTTTGTTGGGTCTCCACCGCAGGGTTCTTGTGTATTCTCAAGCACCCTCTCTGGGTTTCCCTTCCACTGCACCACAGGCTGATGAAGGGACACTTTCCAAACCACAGGGCTCTCCCTTTGTCAGTGTCCTACACTCTTTCATCGCCTGTATTAGCCTCTCATTTCAATCTCTATCCAATCTAATTTCAAATGTCCAGTTTTCTAAAATTCTGTAGACTTTTCTCCACTGCGTCTCTTCTAGCCTCACTTCTAGTCTTTTTAAAAGGTAGTCAGATGCAATTAGATCCAGTAATTCACATTACTCTTGTTATCTCCACACAAAGTAGTCATGTCCTTTTTTCTTCTTTAGTCTCTACTTTGTCTGAATATTTGCTAATAGCCTTGATCTTAAGCGCTCAAACTCATTACCAGACTAGGTACTCTTCACTTTTATTTGGTATTTAATTCTGTTTTTTATGTCAAAGGAAGAAATGTATGTAAAAGCCTTTTATAAACCAGAAAGCACTATACACTCATATAACTTATTGAGATTAACAAAAGACCACTGTGCCGCTTTTCACGCTTTCTGCTCCTTCTGAGCCAAAAGAACTTCTCCGTAGAGGAGGGAAATATTGAAGAAAAATAAAGCAATGGAGTTGTCTCTTAGCAACTGAGTTCGTGCCTTATAAATCTTGCCCACTTTAGATTACTGCTGCTCAAAATCACTTGCTTTCCTTACTGACTCAGTGCGAATAATGTTATTAAATTATAGGAAAACAAAGGGAAAAAATCTAACGAACGAGTCACTCCATTTATCGATTGTTCTCTCTCTTGCATAGCACTATTGATAGAGTTGGGCTGTCTCTTTCTCTTGATTCTAATTGCACAACTTTTATATATATATAAGTATATATAAAAATATATATATATATATCTTTTTTGCAATTTAAATTATAAACTAAGTAGAAGCTAAATACCACCTTACACATTTCGAGGTTATCCGAGTCTTGAAATAATATGGATGTTACATAGGTAGTATATAACATATACTGTAATAATAATCAAGTTGTGCATAGCTTAAAGAAAATCAGGTGTCCAAAAACTCAAGCCAAATTGGGGCATGATAATTTGTGTTATAAAATAATTCATTATAAGGATTCTTCAGGTAGTAGATCTTCATAGTATATTTCACTTAGCAAATAATTCCAAGTACCTTTTATGCTAGACAATGGAAGAGATGTGTGTGTGTGTGTGTGTGTAAATAGTCTTTGGCTTTCAGTATCAGAAGGTAGATAAGACTTGCACACAAATAAGGCGGTATAATGATAAATGCCTTGTGAGTGCTGAGCTGAGTGCTGTAGAAGTTCAGAGGAGGGAAAGGTCACTTCCAGCTGGGTGAGCTATTATGATTACATGGACAAGATGACATGTTAGAGAACAGAAGACCAACGGAGAGTTTGTCAAGTTTAGTAATTAAGGCAAGATTGAAGAGGCAGGTAAGACGTTGGCGCCTTTAGCTCTAGAACAAGGAGTTTAAACTTTAGTCAGGAAGCAATGGGGAGCCACTGACATTTTTTTTTTTTTAATCAAAGTCTTGTCTCGGAAAATTTATCTAGCAGTAATGTGTAATTTCAGTTAAAAAAAAAAACTGGTTTGCTGATAGTCTTTTAAGCTCCTTTTGTATGAAACAAAGCTGCATTTATAAATAAGCCAATTATAGAATTGATTCATTTCTAGTCTTTTTAAAAGGTAGTCAAAAGCCTATTTTCAGATGCAATTAGATCCAGTAAGATAAGCTGCGTAGTTAAGATGTAAGCGTTCTATGAAGTGGGGTACAATACTACATTTCATATTTTCTAAAATCATTTTTAAGGATCTTTTGTGTCAGCTATTCCTAGTGTCTTTCTCCAGCTGCAACAATGCAGAAATCCTCCATTTTCTCTTTTTCCTCCCTGCTTCGATAGAATGAATGTCTATAATGAAAAGACCTTCTTATCGGTCGCCCTCTCAGATTTGTGCTTAATTTTGCCAAATATTTGTATACCTCTGCAAAAGACTGCACTTGCCTGCCTTCTCCTTTAGTGGGAGAAACAGACGGTAGGAGCGCCGGCCTACCTCACAGGGTTGGTGTGAGGCCCTGCTGGTACAAAGATGAAGTGCTGTGTAAATACTCGGAAAATGCTGATAATTGATTAATTGAGAAATGGCCTTCAGACACTTTGCTAGTGGAAACCGCTCTAGATTGGAAATGCGATGTTTTTAATAATAAAGACCATAAAATATGGCTGGCTATTGTCTTCCTTGTGTGGTGTGCCTTGGGGAATTTAGAGCGTAAAATGGGTCCCACCTGCTACTATTAGGGAAGTCACACTTCCTACATATTTACCTCACGGTGAAATCGTGTTTTTAAAACAGCACAACGAGTATGTTTTTGTGAGCCATATTACAAACCAGGAGGTTGGGAACATTCAGCCCGGCTTAGTTACTAATTCGCTGAACAAATCGGTGATCCTTTTTGTACCTTAGCTTTCTGACGAGACTGCCCAAAGCTGCCCCGCCAAAAGAAGCTAACTGCTGGGTCAGCAACACGCAAATGTAGGGGACTCAGGAACACTTGTAACCAAAAGCTATTACGTAAAATAGCTTCAGAGTAAGACGGCAGGACACCGAAGAGCAAGCACAATGTTTGCCCTGTCTTCTTCCCCCACTGTATTGACCAGTGGGTTCCCGCCTGAGGTCAAAGTTGCAGGGGAGAAGGGTGTGCATTGAGGAAGAATTCGTGGTTCCCACTCCGGAGATCCGGTCACATCTCAGGTCACTTCCAGCCTGAAGAACCTAGAAAAGATCATATTTGATTCTACTCTTGGTCTGTGGTGCTATTTGGACCTCTTAGCCATTTTCAGTCTCTCCTGAGAAGGCTCAGGCCTTTCAGCCTCCCTGACTGCTGTCATGTCTCTCTGAGCTTTTGGAAGGCCACAGTCTGGCTCTAGGGCTATACTGTTTCCCGCTGTCTCATCCTGATCCGGAGAGTGTGTGTCTTCAGGTGGAAAAAAATAAATTTTTTTGACTCTGGAATTTTATTCCCTGATGAATTCATAAGTAAAGATATAATAATAACGTGATGTAAGTTGTTTTTTTGAAAATGTATTTTGGGTTTCAGAGCAAGAATTTTCTCTCTCTACTTCTGACCTAAAACATGAAGAAAAGCTCGGGCTAGTCCTGAAAAAACATCAGTTCATGCCATTAATTGGAAGCATTTCTTTTATCTGAACTTGGGACTGAATCTGACTAGCTCCTCCCAAGGCTTAAAGGTTAGGAGCACAATTTTAGAAATGAGAAACTTTGAAACAGTTTTCCCCTTTTTTGCTGTATCTTTCGAATGCCAGGCAGAGCTTGCCATGCTGAATCAAATTGAAGCATGCCCAGTAAAAAATAATAGCCTGTGGCTTGGGAACTAGACCTTAGTTCGTTCAGAAACCAAAAGGATCCTGGCCCCGTTTTAGTGTATGGAAACTCTCCAAACCACCTTGGCTAGCCCCTGGTATTGTAGAACCAGGCTGCAGAACACGAGGGCTTGGTGCTCTCCGCACTGGTGGGAATCCATGGTGAATACTAGCGCACAGACTGTGTGGTCTAGGTCAGGCTGCAGCATCAGCACGAATAGTTGAAGACCAAGTTCAGGAAAGCGAGGGAAACCACAAAGACTAAGCAGAGAGCAAGGGCTTGCTTGGGTAGCCACAGCGGCACATTTTAGACATTCAGAGATCATTGCTTCTTTCTTTCTCCTTGGCACATCTTCCCCACAGAAAGATTATGGGGGAATAAAAGGAGGAGGAAAGCCTTGACTCAAAAAGAAAAAAAAAAAAAAAGATTATATAAAGTGATCATCTGTATGGCCTGGGGCTTCCTAGTGTTTATTGGGTATGTACGCTTTCAATACATTTGGCCAATACTTTCCCCTTGATTCCTCATCGTTTAATGAGGCTGTATAATCCAAAAGAGTGTTAATGAGGCCCATTTACCTACTATGATTCCATAAGAACCGGATAGGAAGGCTTGGGGAATACTTGTACTCCATTCTGTTTTTACAGTATTAACTCATTTTCTTCCATTAAAAGCCTATCGTATTTTCTTTTTAGGTAACAGTATGACTAAATACATTGAGAAGCTAGAAGAGATCAAAAAAAGTGAGTAACACTATTGACGGTTTGGGAAAATAGAGCACTGAAGTTCTAGAAGTTGGTTATTAACAACCTTAGCCCCATCCTACAGCTGACAGGCACGGAGATCTGTGGGAGGCGGGCGAGCCTGGCAGGTGCCGAGGAGGATGTGGGAAACACCATGTACCATCCCAGCCAGCTGCTGAGGTTGTTGCCTGAGGGCCGAGTTCTGCCCGACTGACATCCCACCGGAGATGCTAGTGTTGAAATGCAGAATGAGCTCTCTAGTTAGGCAGCGAGAGTCCGAGCTTCTGGTTTCATTGCACTGCAGTCTCCACGACCTTTTTCAAGGTCATGATCTTTCCTACCTTCTTCGTTCTCTCTATGCCCGAGATAGGAATAATATTATCTCTTCTTTCATAACCTCCTTTTGCATATAAATTAATCAGTTATTCATGAAAGACATTGAGAGGTAAGAGAGAGCGAGCTTAAAGTGGTGCTATGCCTTATGAATTCATTGCAGTCTGCTTTCCTTTAATTAAAAATCATATTTCATGCATGTCCTTTTTACAAACTAATCTGCTTCAAAGATAAGCTACTAGTCACCGAGTGCGTCGCCCTTGCACAAAATCATAATTTTTCAACCTGTGTCCAAAATGGCTGGAAAGCGTACACACCAAGGCCAGAATTAAAGAAGTAGGAACATCTATTTCCTAAGATGGATTTGTTCATCTCCTCAGGAGAGGAACCCAGTGCCAGGGGAGTAGTTAGCTAATGGTAGTAAAGAGGTGCTCTGATGGTTCGTAGTTCAGAACTTCACTCTGGTAATACACATCCTTCAGGAAGAGAATATTACAAACCCAGAATAAACCAGAACTTCTGTTTTTATAACACAGGCCTTTGAATTTAAATGATAATGTTTCTGCTTCTTTTGAATTGCTGCGGTATTAAGAAACCCCAGCCGATAGTGTGGACTCAGGAACAGCTTTATGCTGACTCTTGATAGTTGCCGTGTTCAGCTATAAGGGCTAATGTTATAGACGTTTGTTTTTTCATGGGTAATGTCACACCATCCTTTTCTTCTTTGATCCTTTATATTAGATTTTGTACTTTTATTATATTTTACATTACATAAGTATATATTCTTTAAGTATATATTACCATTTTAAACTGTTTGAAAAAAATCTCATTTACTCACCCATGCTTCACTGTTGTTGTCCTTAGTTCATCCACAGCAGGTAAAATTCAGCTGGCTTGCTTCTGGTTGGGCTTGCAATCTCCTTTTGCCTCCTATCCATTCGTAGCTTAATGTAAGCTCACATGTCCACACCAAGATTTGTCCCCTGAAAATGTTCCGTTCCACCCAGATTGCTGAACCCTGTTTAAAACATTTCTTAAAAGCACAATGTGGTTTCTCTAATATCTAAATTCTAAATGGAGCTGGTCTCCCCACCCTCCACCGCCCCCCACCCCCCCGCCAATACCTCTAGAATAGAGTCCTTGAAAATGTTTGCTTCCCTCTTTAGAAGTTTTGGACTTCCTTTTAGGAAGACAGGAGGTACCTCTCATCTTGTTTCACACACTTTGTGCTGATTCCCTGACTAGAATTATTTCAGATTCTGATTTGAGATCTACATTTTGGAAGCTATTTCCTTCTCTTTTCCTGTTTTCTGTTGTAGATGTTCTTTTGGGTCAAAAGGGAGGAGAATATTGCCTTGTTTCGTGACATCCTAGACCCATCACTTTTCGTGGGTTACCTTAGATGCCATGTCTTTCTGTGAAATCACAAACCTTGTTCTGTTACTTCCTTTGATTTGTCTTCCACTGTGAGCCCAACTTCCCTTTGCTAGTAACACGTTTTAACAGTACCCTGAAAACGCAGAATTCCTTTGTAATCTGAATATTCTTTCTACTCTGTCTCGGGAAAACAGACACTCTGTGTCTATTGACTGCTCACAAAGCCTATTCTTGGCTTCTGGTGGTTAGATGACACTAGCTGGACCCAGTGTGAAGCATCCTAGATAGTCAGGTCTCTGTCCTTCCAGTAACTCGAGAGAGGCATTCTGAGACTCCAGACTTACTGGAGAAGCAGAACTTGATAACGTATCTGAAACTAGGATTTTTTTGTCTCCATCCCGGAGTTTGGGAGAAGCGACCGTAGCAGAAGCTCCATCCTTAAAGCTCTGTTCGCACTTGCAAGGACAGAACGACAGAGCTTTCCAAGTCAGCCTTTTTTTATAAGCTTTAAAACTTACTAGTAAAACATCTAGTTTGATCTTTTATCTCTGAGTAATAATGTCAGAAAGTCCTACCGATGGCTGTCCTTCTAAACAAGAACCAGGTATGTAGAGTTCAGGCTCAAATGTGCAGCGGGATGCCCAGCCCCTATGAGAGGATTGCTAGAAATGCCAATCCGTAGAACATAGTAGAGCCTGTTTTTCATTTGAGATCATTTCTACTTAGTCAAAGGGGATTTGAATGTGTACCTTTTGTACTGGGAATGTGAAGAAGTGGAGAAATATTTGAAACTATGCAGCTATACCAAAAGAATATCAATGGAGAAATGTCACAGTGCAAGCTACTTGAAAGCTGTTGACTCTTTTTATTGGCTGATTTATTGCCATTGTGATTTATATAAATGACTTTTGGTGGGCAGATTGGTGGCAATTGAGAGGAGACTGTGGTTATTCAGCTGTACTTTTGAAAGCTTCTGCCCAGCCTCTTGGGTCTGCATCCTGGCAGGTCTTAGAAGTTCCTTTGCATTTAGGTTTGTTACCTTGTTGTACCCAGAAGAAGCTATTCTGATAATTTTCTAGAAGTAATGGTTAGTTATTAGCCAGATGGCTCTCTTTGAGACATGGAGAACAGAGAAGCTTGACTTCACTGTAACAGGAGTCTTGATAGAGTGACGCAAGTCTAGTTTTTAAAGTACTATTACTTCTTGACTCTGAGTCCTAAGGTGTTTGGTCAACCAAGCTAACGTTATCCTCCAAAGGATTCGTTCTGTGTTGGTTTTTGGAAAATTCGTGGAAATGATTAGGAACACCAGGTAAATACTTTTAAATACCTTTAATCCTTTCCTTTGTTGCTAGGATTCTCCGTTTCTGCGACTTCTATGCTGTGAAGGCCTTAGTAATTATCCCCCTAACCTTTAGTAATTCGGAAATAATGAGGAAGTACTTAAGGAATCATGGGCGCCAATATAAAAATGTAGAAGTGAAGGGAAGCGTAAGGGTGGGTGGGAGTTCGATGCTGAAAACTCAGAATTGGCAGTCATCTTCAGGAAATTTTAAGGAAGCTAACTTTTAGCATGTCTCTGTGGGACAGATACTAGGTCATGTGAGACTGGCTAAATTTTAAGACTGGTCAATGTGATATCAAGAACTGTTAATAACAAACAGGCGTAGGGGCGCCTGGGTGGCTCAGTCGTTAAGCGTCTGCCTTCGGCTCAGGTCATGATCCCAGGGTCCTGGGATCGAGTCCTATATCGTGTTCCCTGCTTGGCGGGAAGCCTGCTTCTCCCTCTCCCACTCTCCCTGCTTGTGTTCCCTCTCTCGCTGTCTCTCTCTCTCTGTTAAAAAATAAACAAAAAATCTTTAAAAAAAATAAAATAACAAACAGGCGTAGAAGTGCCCCCATTTGAGTTGTGTCTCAGGACTGTCAAGATAGCACTGAATAAATATTGATGTTTCAGAATGATTTTTTTTTAATTGTGGTAAAGAAAAAAAAACACATATCACATTTACCATCTTCACCATTTTTAAACATGACACTGCTGCACAACAGATCTCGGGAACTTTTTCATCTTGGAACACTGAGTAGGTGGATTTTTACTGAAGTGAAGTTGTGGAGAAACTGGTAGAATAGATTATCAGGACCAGGCCTAACTTTCTGCCCAGCATGGTACCCGGGGAGGTGGGGGGGGGAAGTGTCCTATGTCTCCAGCATAATTTGTAACCTCAGGAACAGAACCGGTCTCCCTTCAGGGCAGAGTTAGAATAATAGGGTGTGAATGTCCTACCACCTGTTTGACCTGGGGCAACTGAGCTTCTCTGGGTCTCTGTCCTCATTTGCAAAATGCAGACGTTTATTCCCTGCTTTGTTCTGAAAAGGATTTAAAGTGGCTTACAAAAATGGTGGTCAAAAGAAAGACAGCAGAGTAAAAGGGAAAAAGGGTAAGCGGACAGAATAAATGCAAGGGGTAAAGTCACAAGACACAAAAGGATGGCTTGTAAATTCAACTTTAGGTTTCCTACCAGCCAAAGCAAGGGGTGGGGGGGGAAGGGGAATAAAGAGGTGATAAGAATGTGTGGCACACTTAATTTTGACCATACCATGAGGATTGTATATGAGATAATATATGGAAAAGCATATAAATCACTTGAAAATTATACCACATAACTTGACGACTAGAAAGAATGAGTACCTCTAAGAAAGAAAAATATACCTAGAAAATTATTTGTCCTATCCTGCTTTTCAGATTATAGATACAAAAAGGATGAGCTTTTCAAGAGACTAAAAGTTACAACTTTTGCCCAGCTGGTAAGTTGAACGATCCTCCATTGGAGCAAAGACTCTAATTTGTGCTGGTTTATGTGAGTATTTCTAAATTCCACGGCTAAGTAATGTTTGCAGAAGGGTTTCTTCTGATTCTTTACATTTCACCTATGGGAAGATTGATGCGTGGTGTGTGTGCTCATTCAAGGGTAGTATGAACAGTCTTTGATAAAGTAAAGTGTACATTCCACCTTTAACTCATCACACTTATGGTTTAGGTTTTATTTTTTTTCCTTGCATGCTTTAATATTTAGAATCTAGAATTCTGGTCTCTGGATTGTTTGGACATTTTTCTCTGTGAAACCAGGTGATTGCCATGGGCTATTTTGTTACTTTCGGAAAGTCACTTTCTTCTTTCATTTGAAAATTAGGGGCAAAGTGTCTCTCTGGCCCCCAAACATGAGTTTCATTGATGTACCTCAAGGTGGATCTTGGGTCTTAGGAGCTGAACTGTGAAAAGTGCTTTAAAAACTGTGTGTAGGTATACAGTGTTGTGATACATATACTCATAATTATATTTATTTCTTCATTGCATGCAGAATTGTTGATTCAATTCTGTCATTGTAAGTACTGCGTGTTGAGACTGAAATATATATGATTATTTATTCACGTTTCTTATCCTAAATTGTCCTTTTGGCCTTTTAAGTTTATTATGTGATGTTTTAAATGAATCTTTTTTTTTTCTGGAACTATCATCTGCGGTATGATTACCATTCCCAAAATGAGGAGGCCTGAGATTTAGTCTCCAGTGGGGGACACTGACAGTCCCTTAAACCAAGAGATCTTTGATGTTTCCTCGTCTGTTATAAAAGACAGAACTGCCTCTGTTTAAAGACATACAGGCATCTATACATTTCATTCTTTCTTCTATCAGGTCATCCAAGTTGCTTCCCTATCTGATCAAACACTGGAAGTGACAGCTGAAGAGATTCAAAGGCTAGAAGGTAATGAGAATTGAGGATGTGGGGCAAATAAACGATTGCCCATTTGACTGAAGGTACTCACCCTGTCCGCCTTTGCTGTTGTGTTCACAGGGAACTGGGACTTTGATGGATCTATTTGCAATTAGATTGTTACTCTCTGAGAAATGGTACCTGGTGCTTTAATTGTTAATTCTTATTTCTTTTGAAAAGCCATCTGGTTTTCTGGCTCTAACATTTGTAGTTTTAAATGTTTTTGATGTGTTTAATATACTGATTACTTTTTTTCCAACAAATATTTTTAGTGCCTTCTATATATGCACAGGTCTCAGTATGAGGTGCTAGGAGACTACAAAGATGAGTAACGCCCAGCTCTGCTTACAGAGAGTTGGTAGCCACATGTGTGCACGTGCACACACGTATGCGTGTTGGATGAGGAGAGTGATAACAGAAGCACAAAATCACGAACGTGGCAGAAATTCATAATGGAGGACTAGGGAGAAGCCATCATTTGTTGAATATATATTGCTAAGTACTTCACTCAAGCTTTCTTATTTAATCTTATCAAAAACTCTAGAAGGTACACTTTAGAGATGAGAAGCCCAAGCCTCAGAGGTTAAATTACTTGCTTAAGGTGAGACAGCCGGTAAGGAATGGGCCCGGGTTACAGATCTACGAGTGTCTGGTAACAACCAATGCCTTTGCTGTGGGAGTTCTGAGGAAGGAAAGGCACTTTCCAGTTAGAAAACTGAGGTAGGCTTTCTGAGAGCTTTTGAACTGGGCCAGAAAGGAGGGTAGAATCTCACAGGTGCAAGTTAAGGGTGAAGTTCTTGCAACCTGAGCAAAGGCATGCGGAGAATGAGAAGCTCCAAGCGAGTTTGGGGAATGCGTCATCCCGCCTGGCAGCCGTCTGGGGGAGGCATGGGTGCTGGGTCGGAGATAGGGCTAGGAAGATAGGCTTCTAGCTCCAGGTTTCCTTTCTGAAATGCCGAGTCGAAAATAAAACCCCTTAGTTGTACTGTCATGAAAAGAATACATAGAGTTAAGGTCTTTATTTTATCCTGAGGTACTCAACCATCAATGTGTGGCTGTTTACTGAAGGGAAATGTGTTCTGTGAAGGTTGATGTAGGCCAGGACTTTGACTTCTGATTTCAAGACAAGTTTCTCAGGAAGTCCGAGCCCTGGTTTTGTGCAACTTAACTGTCATCTCCCTGGACTTGTTTTTGTTAGGGAGGATAAAGAGCACCTGACAAAGACAGGAATTTATCTTTGACAGATACCTCTCATGGCAGAGAAATAAGGGCTCTTTGTATCAGAGATAATTGAGTCTTCTCATAGAAGTACTCCCAATTTTAACCTGGTTATATAAGTACCTGGATTTGGTCCTTTAATTCATTGCAATTGCAGCACTGGAACATATGGGCACATGCAATTTTCTCTTCTGAGATGAATTTGCACAGCAAAATAGGCTCTTATAAAGTAGGACACCATAATGTGTGAGTAATATTAGTGTTTTTCTAGTGCTCTACACAGAATAATAACTCACTCAGGAATGCCTGTAGAACAGATTGTATGCATATTGGCTATTTTTGAAGGAATAAAAAAATCTCCTTTTGTAATGTTTACTGTTTTTTCCTGACTTAAAAGTGTATTTCTAGAAAATTAGAAAACTGCAAAAAATACATATAAGGAAAATTAAAATAATAATCCCTGCTAACATTTTGCTCTATTTTCCCCCCTACCTAACTGCCCACCCAAATCCGTATTCTTTGTGTATACTTTTGAATTGTGCTGTTTCAGATTAACACTTTATCATGCATACTATCCTATGTCATTAAATGGACTTCAAAAGCTGAATTGTGAAGGTTGTGTTGTCATATAATGCCTGTCCTGTGGCTATACCATAATTTAATTATTCTCCTATTGGACATTACGGTTTTTCTAATTTTTCAATTTTATAAAACAATACCCTAACGTAAATACATAAACGTTTGTGTGCGTCTGATTATTCCCTGAAGATAAATTGCTGCAGATGGTTGAAGGGTGGAACCATTTTAAGATGCTCAATGCTGATTCCACATTATCTCCAGAATGGTTCTTCCTGTTTGCATTCCCAACAAATAAGTGAGAAGACCTGTTTCTCTTCATCCTAGGCAATGCTGAGTAATTATCATTTTTGCAAACGTTTGCCAATTTGATAGATGAAAGTGGTATCTAATAATTTTCCTTTGAATCTCTCTGATCATGAAATTGAGCTTTGTGTATCTGTCTGTTTATTGGTCATACCTATTTCTTCTGAGCACATTCCATGTCCTTCCCCAGTTTTTTTCCCTCATGGAACGTTCATCTTTTACTGATTTGTAAAAGCTCTGTGTATTAGGATATCTTTAAACATTGGAAACCAGTACAGCCTTGAAAATGAATGAGAAAAAGCTTTACTTAATGATTTGGAACAGTTTTCAAGCTGTATCATTAAGTAAAAATAAAACAACAAAACAAAAAACCAAAGTGTAGAGCAGTGTGAGTGGCATTCTCCTGATACGTTAAAAGGGGAAGAAATAAAATAGATGCAAAAGTCTGTAGTTGTTTTATTTCTGGAAAAAGACATAAATCTGTGAAGGTAGTTCCCTTGGGAGAGGAGGCCTGAGGGCCTACGGGTCTGCAGTGGGAAGGGACTTCCTTTCTGTATTAATAGTTTTATCTTGTTTGCATTTTTACCTTGTGCACAGGATCTTTTTTCAATTAAAGCACTAGTTAATTAAAAAATGCTTTGTGAATTAAGTATATTAACCTTTCCTCATGCATCTAGGTCATAGATATTTTTCCTAATTTGTTACTCACCTTTTAACTTTCTTCATGTTGGTTTTTGACATACACAAGGTTTGCATTTTTACGAGATTTTATCTATTAGCCTTTCATGTTGTGTTTTCTTTTATTGCCTTAGGCTCATAAAATCCAAAATAAGATCAACTATTCACCTATATTTTCTTCTATTAGCTTGCTTGGTGGTTTTGTTTTTTGTTTGTTTTCCTACATCAATCTCTTTGTTAATATTTTGGTATATGATGTGAGGGGGTTTTCTAAATTCGATTTTTCTACATAGTTGGCACAATATCCCACCACCATGTATTCACTCGTTCTCCCTTTACCCACTGGTTTGTGATGTTACCTTTAACATTTATGTTAGCTTTTTATATATATTCTGGGATTTGTTTCTGTGTTCTCATATACTGTTGTTCTGGTTTGTGGTTCAGCATTGTTTTGATCATTTACCTTTGCAATATATGTTACTATTCGCTAAGGCATATTCTCTAAATTACCCATATGTATGTATGTGTGTCTGTGTGTGTGTATATAAATATGCAATAAGTATATACATATATAATATTTTATATATATATATATATACATATATATATATAAATTTTTTTCATTCTCATCTTTAAAATCCTTTTAAGCTTTCCAGAAATCCCGTTGGGATTGGTTTAGGGCTAAAAATTAAGTTTGGAAAGGATTAACATCATTTCACTTTTAGTCACCCAGTCAGGAATGTGAAAGTACATCACTGTCTTCATTCGGGTTGTCTTTAATGTCTCTTAAGTAAAATTTTTATAAGACCTATAAAGGATGTAAGTTTTTACAGGCCCTTTACATGTCTTAATAGGCTTATTTTCGAGGAGAGCATATCTTATATTTGCAGTTGTTACTGTAAATGAGATGCTCGTCATATTCCTTTCTAATTGGCGTATAAGAAAAGTAGTTTGTTAGTATTTCTTTTTTTAAGCTAACCACATACTTATTTCCCTTATTCTCATAGGATTCTTCTGAAGTTTCTAGGTATTATATATCATATGCAAAATAAATGTTAGTATCCTCTTTAATAACTAAGCTTTCTTCTCTCATTGTACTAGTTAGAATAGCAAATTCCCAGACTTTTTGGTACAGTCTCCCTCCGCACTCTTAAATTGAGGACCTCAAAGAATTTTGGTTTATGTGCATTATACCTATTAATATTTAGGATATTAAAAATTTTAACTGAGAACTTAAAAATATTTATTTACTATTTCATTTACAAATAGTGATACTGAACCCATTGCAAACATAAATAACATTTTTATGCAAAATAGCTGTATTTCCAAAACAAAAAGTTTACTGAGCATGGCATTGTTTTACTTTTTTTTTTTTTTTTAAGTCTCGATGTCTGATTTCATAGTAGACAGCTGATTCTCATGGCTTCTGCATTCAATCTGTTGCAATATGCTCTTTGGGTTGAAGTACATGAAGGAAATCTAGCCTCTCACGGACCTGTAGTTGAAAAAGGGAGACTCTTTTAATAACCCTTCCAGATAATTGTGGATACATATCTTTGATACCATACTAAAACTTGACGACTGGTAGCTTCTTAAAGGTTAGTTGTAATGTGGAATCTGAAACCATATCAATGCATGTTTAGTACTCTGTTCCATTAAACCCACTGGTCTGTCTTGCACTTTGAATTAATCTTCTTACCCATGCATGATTTTATAACATCATTCAATGGTCATTTGGAAAAGATTGATTCACGGAGTTATGAAGATCTTCCAAACATTGACAAATTTCATTCATTACACAATATCCACAAAAAAATCATATTTATTAATCTCACCACCTATCTTATCAGAAAAGTCATTAAGTACAGGGAGGCAGTCAAGCTCCTGATGGAGAACACGGTTTCCAAAATTCTGATTTTTGGTCAAAATTGAATCTTTACACCAATACCATCAGTTGTTTTCCTTGAAATGACAGTTCGCTTAGATCATTTTTGAGAAAATGTCTGCCACATGCACAAGTCTAAGTAACTATAATTTTTCTGTCAGTTTTCCTTCCAAGTAAAAGTGGTGTTCAGGGCAAAAGCAGCCCTAATCACACTAATACTTTGCCTTGAGACAACCATGCTATCTTGGGGTGGAGCCGACTTGCTATATGCGGACTCCCTATTTCATCACACAGAATATTCAAAAGGTGTGTACTTAAAGATGAGATTTAATAGAATTATGATTATGGCTCCATTGGGGACTTTTTTAAAACGTGACTGCCGTATTTATTTCTCGAGCGCGTACATATTGGTGAAAAATATGAAGCTCACTAATAAAACTCAGTGCCTCTGCCCCACTGTTGCTCAGGTGCTCACAGGTTTAGCCCCCATTGCTTTGGCACCATTCGTGCAAATATGAACATAGTAGAAGAGACCTTGCGGGTCCCCCTGACAGGGTCTCGGGGACTCCTGGGGTCCTAGGTGGTAGAACTTCCAGGACAATTTAATAATTGTGATAGGATTTCCTTGTCTTGACCTAATTTCAGTGGGACTGCCGTGAATAAACTCAGAGGTCAACTTTACTTATTTATCCCTCTGCAAATCTTAGACAATGACTCTTCGACGACTTCAGAGCCCGACGGGGAAATCGGTGCCAGGACCAACGGGAAGGGGAGCCCCGGGGAACAGTCGCCAAGCCCCATGCAGTTCATAACGAGCGCGGGAGCCGGGGACTCCAGTCGCTCCACTCTGCAGAGGTACGCTCATCGGATCTATGTTTTCCCTGCATTTTACTTCATACTCCTTTGGATACCAGTTTCGGTGATTTAATCACCGGAGAAACAGACTGGCAGTAGTCAAGTCCCACATTTTCACCCCAGCCCTTCTAATTTTCTCTTGATATGAATGCCACCGCCTGACTCTTTTCACAGCATCTTAGTGAAGGTAAGAGTATATTGATAGGAGAGCATTAATTTTCACTCCTGAATTCCATCCTTCTCAGCCTTCCTGGATGCAGGTTTGCTATTAGGACTTAGCTTTACAACTACTATCTTTTGATTCCCACTCCTGCCCCCTTTTCTGTCTGCTGCAGCTTATAATTACCCTGTCTGCAATCAGAAGAAAAATAGAGTGCCAGTCGCCGTGCTCTGATATTAACGCAGGTGCAAAGGAGCACGAAAGCAGCCTTTGGAGTGAGTTCTCAAACTGCACGGGACTGGTCCTTCTTTCTGCGAAGACTATGATGCAACGCTTTCTCGCAGATATTAGGTGTTGATTATAAGATGGGGATGATTTTTGGCGCACGACTATCCCTTCTACTGGCAAAACAGTTGTACCAGGGAAACTAGTTCTGCGAGGGAAGCAATTCCTATCATCAGTACCACTGTTATTTTTTTTAAGATTTTATTTATTTATCTGAGAGAGAGAGCATGCGTGCCCACGCATGAGTGGGGGAGGGGCAGGAGAGAGGGAGAAGCATGCTCCCCACTGAGCAGGGAGCCCGATGCGGGGCTCGATCCCAGGACCCTGAGATCATGACCTGAGCTGAAGGCAGACGCTTAAGCGACCGAGCCCCCCAGGCGCCCCCAGGACCGCTCTTGTTTTTTTATAACTACTTTACGCAAGAACTCTAAAATTGGAATTAGCGACACAGACCAATAAGACTTCCATTGAGGATGCAGTTTCATAGGAAATAGATTTTCTTCTTCTCCTGTGCACTCTGTGGCATCTAGTTACAGCATTTATCGGGTCTAAGTGCAGGATTGGATTTGCCACGCTGGGAGAGGAGCCATCAGGCCATACTCGTGTGTGGTCGGGCACACACGTCTTCAGAGTTGCCTGGGAAAGGCGTCCTCTTATTCCACTACAGATACTTCACTCCTTGCCATTTTGTTCATAACAGCCACTCCTCTTAAGCCTTTGATTCATATTTTTTACCACATTTTGTCTGTAATCTTAATATGGTGACCAGTTTTATGACCTTAGAAACAGAACTGTCAATAGGAAGCTCGTTCATTTAATCCTAGTGTTTCCTCTGTCTCATTATATGAATGCCACCAAATCTAAAAGCCTCTTCAACCTCAACACTGTCACCTATAAACCGGGAGTAAGTACAGATAACTATTGAAAACATTAAGATTCAAAATACGTATCGGCTAGGTCGCTGTGTAAGTAGATGAGATACATTAATCGATGTTGGTTTATGTTACATCTAATGTACATAGAAAGCCTTCATTTTTCCTGTCCTACCAGCCTGATTCTTTCCCCTTTTGGTCTGCTTTCTTACACTCCTCACAATTCCCTTAGATTAACTGTTGGCCTCTTTCTTTCTCTGAACGCTGCCCTTGTTGCTGGAGGCGGCATGTGCCCTACGGTTTCTGCCCCCTCAGCCATGCTAATGACCTAACATGCATTCTCTGAAGGTGCGTATGGATGGACACGTGGGTCCCTTCCTCAGGGTCCAGTGTGACAGAATGGGAGTCCATACGGTCGGGCATTCAGAGGCAGAACTGAGACACCATATCCATTTTCCTTTTTCTTTGAAGTGTCCTTTGAAAAGACACTGAGCCCTCTCTGGCTATTCTGAAGAAACGCATTTGACCTTGAAGCCACTCACCCCTGACTAGTTTCTGCCGACCTACTTTTCACGTGCAGTGTCATCAGTGGTGTTGGGGAACTGGATCTAGACAAAGGGCTAGTGAAGAAAGCAGAGCCCAACACCAAAGACAAACCTTATCCTGACTGCCCCTTCCTGCTACTAGATGTGCGAGACAGAGATTCTTATCAGCAGTGCCACGTTATTGGAGGTAAGAGTGCGAAGGCGTTCTCGTGTCTCACTCCCAAGAACAGAGCCCGTTCTGGAGTCTAGGCAGGCTTGAGCCACATCCCAGGGTCAGCAGTTAAGGAAATCTTTTGTTAGCTGGATCCATCATGGGAACCTGGAAGTTGGCTCTGCCATAATGCTCTGAGACAGGCTGGTGACATTCTCGGATGGCTCTGGGGCCCGGGGCTAAATGTCCGAAATGGTGACATGAAGCTTCCTGTTGTGTTCAGTGTCCTTTTCTCTTCTCTCAAAAAAGTATTTAGGTTTATGGCTCGTTGATTTTGCAAATATGGTTCTTTGAGCTTTTAGACTTTAAACCAGCCGGGAATTTGGGGCCAAGTTGTACTGAGAGCTGCAAACATCCTAAGCTTTTTCTTCTCTTTGCAGCTTATAGTTACCCAATTGCAACTCTGTCTAGAACGATGAACCCTTATTCAAATGACATTCTTGAATATGTATCCTTTGTTGCATTTTAAGGAGTTGGGTGGTTTGAGGACTGTAAGAGTCAAACTTACCATGAATCATGCTCCTAGGAAAAAAAGCTGGGTAAGGACCTTTGATATTAATTAGCTTACTTAGCATATTTTAGAATTTGGATTCTTAGCTGTTGCTGAGTATCCTGACCATCTTGGCAGATGCTTCCAAGCCATCCTGCAGTGGGCCAAAAAACATTAGGTTAAAGGCTGTGATCTGTTGAGAGTTAGTCCTAAGACCTTTTTTCCCCCCAGAAAACTTGCCCAAGTAAAACCTAAGAGTAAATTTTTTTCTTTCTGTTTTAAATTTTTTCTTCTTAAAATCTTACTTTCTTTTTTGGCTCATAAAAATTACACAAATAGAAAATAATTTAAGCACTGAAAAATATAAAAAAGATTGATAATCATACAATTGAACAACTCTGATTATGTTTTTTGCATATTTTGTTTCCACTTGTCTTCTCTGTATTCTTTTCTAACAAAGTAGAAATCATACTGTAGATATAATTTAGTATTTTGATTTTTCCTCAGTTCATAGTACAGTGTATTTCTCCATGCTAACACAAGCTCTTTGTAAACTCCATTTTTTTTTTTTAAAGATTTTATTTATTTATTTGACAGAGAGAGAGATAGCGAGAGCAGGAACACAAGCAGAGGGAGTGGGAGAGGGAGAAGCAGGCTTCCCGCCGAGCAGGGAGCCCGATGTGGGACTCGATCCCAGGACCCTGGGATCATGACCTGAGCCGAAGGCAGACGCTTAACGACTGAGCCACCCAGGTGCCCCTGTAAACTCCATTTTTGATGCAGTACTTACCTCATCTTACTATATACTATACTATGATTTACTTTTTTAAAAACTCTTTCTCTCAAATGGGCCTTTAGGTGGGTCTCCTTTTTTTTACTATCATAAATAAGGCTGCAGTGGACACATAGGACAGAGAGGTTTTCTATGTCCTCACCTGTGAAATGGAGATTGTCAGACCTTTCAGGGCCGTGAGGATAAAAGAGCTAAAGGGTATAAGGTGTGGAGCTAGTAGTGATAATCTTGGACCACAGTGATAATCCATTTATAAAAAAAAGAATACCAGCTCAGGAAGGTGAACCTAGACCGTTCCTTGTTCCCTGGGAGTTTCTCAGTAGTTCCAGTGCGGGCAAACCTTAACTTCTGTGACTCTTAGAAAAATGCCCACGGCAAGGTCATCATTCTGTACGACGATGACGAGAGGCTGGCCAGCCAGGCGGCCACCACCATGTGCGAGCGGGGGTTTGAAAACCTCTTCATGCTTTCCGGAGGTGAGTGGGCTGTACTCTGCTTGGGACTGAAAACACAGGTATCTGGACTCCCAACCCTTCAACCCCTCCCCTATCACCCTTTTCCTGTCCACGTTCAGAATTTAGAATCCTGGAAGGAGAGAGAACCGTGCTGGCTGCAAGGGGTCAGGAGTTCTGTGAAACTTCCGTTAGCTCCATCAGCACATGTTTTTAATTCCTGAAATAACGCTGTTGCTTTCAGGCTCTGTGAGAAAGCCTTACTGCTGAAGACTGGAGCAAAAGGATTTCTGGTGGAATTCTCAGAATCCCGCCTAACCACCGACATTTTCTGGTGTAATTTGCTTCATGGTGAAGCAATTAAGATGTCACGTCCTTGTGTTGGCTCGGACCGGAAGGCCAAAGATTAGGAGACATGCAGCCACCTTTCCAGGTCTTGCCTTCGCCTCACCATGTTAACGCTGCTTTTTCTGATGCTCTTCCACACCTAGGTCTAAAAGTCTTAGCTCAGAAATTCCCAGAAGGACTGATTACCGGTTCCCTGCCAGCCTCTTGCCAGCAGGCCCTTCCTCCTGGCTCTGCCCGGAAACGATCCAGCCCCAAAGTGCCGCCCCCACCAGCTGAGAATAAATGGAGATTTACCCCAGAAGATTTAAAAAAGATAGAATATTACCTGGAAGAGGATCAGGGTCCTGCGGACAATCCCAGTAAGATATTTTGACCTTTAGAGATCACGTTTTCTGTAGAGCTTTGAAAATGACCTCATCGTATGAAAAGTTTGATCTCATATTCGAGTCTTAAAATATCTGTAGGGGATGGGGAGTGTAAGGGTGCTGTAGGGGGAGGGGTGGAGGCAAGGGGTAGTGATCCCAGGTTGTGGGGAGAATTAGACGTTGCATATAGACAGAGAAGGAGAAAGGATTTATGAGTCAGATAACATATGTATTTCAGGCAGAGTGGAGGGGCTCAGCTTGGGCACTAGGATTCCCTCTCTGATGGGTTTTGTTTCCCTCTCTGGCTTCTGGGCACCTCGAAACCCTGCCCAACCTTCCCTTGAGCACACTACTTTCTCTTCTCTTTCCCCTAATCCCTCCTGTACCCATTTCTACCAAGAAGGAATGAAGGCCAGGCTAGGTTGGTTGGGGATAATGGAGAGGAAGAAAACAAAAAAAGGTCACTGGGCTTCCTTTCGTCCCTGCCCCTTCCCCATCTTCAAGTTGATCTCAAGGATGAAGAGTAGGTTTTAGCCTAAAGTAGACACTGAATAGGACTTCATTAGCTTAAAAGTGGTTGTACCCTAAGACTTCATTAACTTAAAAGTATACTTGGCAGATTGTGCCCAGAGTCATTCTTGCAGCTCTGCTCCCTGCTTTCTTGCTCCCTTCAGGCCGGCTGAGCCAAGTGAACGCCGCTGGAAGAGACTCCAAGGTTCCAGGCGCCCGCAGCAGTCAGAACCTGCCCACCGGGGGCCCTGCTGGCCCCCCAAACCCCCGCTCACTCAGCAGCGGCCACCTGCAAGGCAAGCCCTGGAAGTAAAAACTTTGCCCGTCTTAGTCAAATAAATACTTCTTCTCCTTTCGGAACCCCTGAGCAGTTCCCAAGTTGGTCATTTTCAGAAACTGCCGCAGAGGAAAGACCCTGCCATGTGTGACAGGCCCTCTGCCCTCTGCCCGGGGCCAGCTCCTCGCCTGCATCCAGCTCGGAGGGAGTTTTACAAAAACCAGAGGCATGACAGGCTCTAGTGTCCTCCCTATTGTTTACAGAATATTTCAGTTTCTGAAACTGAGTAGGAAAAAAGAGTCTAATTTTTTAGGCCCCTTTTTCTTTCAAATAAGGTCCAGCTTGTATTGGGTCATATCCTGCATCGTTTTGTAAATCTTCAGCCCCATCTGGTATGTTCTTCCCAGCCACTTCTTTTTCACTCACTGGTCTTGATTTCATTAAGGTTCTCCAGGTGGGCTTTGCAGCAGCCGTCCAGGGAGTGGGGGGGGTGGATGCTTCTTACCTCTCAGCCACCCCCAGGCGTGGGCCCACTGGCTGAGGAGCTGTCTGCCCAGCGCCAGCCGCAGGCTCTGTCATGAGTTGGGAGGCTGGCACCTGGAGCTGTGCTCAGTTTTAAGGTTTGGTAGAGCCACCCTCGCGCTCCCTGAGTGTTCCTCCTCACCGGATGTTTTCCTGGAACCAGCCCCGTGACGATGTGCACTCAGCTGCCTTCACTCCGGGGCCTGTGTTAAGGGCCACTGACACACCTCCCTGCCCACCCCGACCTGCCCCTCATTGGTGGTCGGTTTCTCCTTCGTAAGTTTCCACTCCCCAGCTCGGGCCAGTCCATCTTCGATGGATAGAAATTATGGCCACTTGAAAAAGCAGCTTCAATTGGGCAACCTCAGGCACACAAGGTGAGGACAGCTCCGCTGTCCTTTGTCAGGGCTGACAGCCCCTTTAAGCCCTAGCTTAAAAATACAGTATTAGTCTAATTGAGTAATTAGTGCAATTTCCTGCTTACTTTTCATTCTCATGACTGAGCTGTGATTAGGAGGTTGTGATTATAGATTCTGGTTTGGGCCAGAATTTTGAATCAGCATTAATTGAATTGCTAGGTGACTGACATTCATTCCATTTAATTGGGGGAACAAAAGACCTCAGGTAAGGATGAGGGACTCCGAAATCATCAGGCAAAGGGAGAGAGCCTTGTTAATTTTTATGGTCTGTGATCTGTAGCTGTGATAAGGGACCAAGGAATAAATTGTGCTCTTTGTCATGGCAACCAGCTTCTGAAAAGCCAACTGAAAAATTGCCTATCCTTAGGTGGTTCCTGCTGCCGGGTAAGATTTGCCTTACCAGGACTATTTTCTCACCACCAAAAAAAAAAA
>NC_138380.1:19703392-19709453 GCF_054177405.1 Leptonychotes weddellii
TGCCCAATTTTCCACAAGATTCAAGAATCTTGTATAAAATGCAGCCAACGTACACATAGCTTTAATGAGGAGCCTGTCATGTTTCCCCATAAATTTATTGCCTGAGAACTTAGTTCAGCCTTTTGCTAATGCCAGAATGCTCTGGCTTTTTATTTTCTTTACGGCATAGATTTTAAAAAATGCAAATTTTTCCACACTCAACTTTCCCCTAGCATGGACAAGATTTTCGGCCATTTAGGACACATATACATTTCCAAAGGAAAAAAAAAAATCTCTCTCTGTAACAAAGTTCTGTTTATGCCATTTTAAAGTTGACTAGTCAGGAGTTTCGGTTTCCCCACTCAATTCTACTTTGAAAGTAATGGTAGTCCCCCTTTGTTCCTACTCTGCATTCTGATCACCAAACACTCCTAGAGTGTTAGAACCTACTGTATATATATATACACATATATATATATGGAAAGTCACTGTAGCCAAACCTGTTAGAATCGCTGTGCATTTAGCTGAGACATCTGGCAGGTTGAATACATTTATGTGTGTTTCTCCATAGTGCTTTGCCTGTTGGTAAGGATTTTAAATCACTGCTCCTCAAAGACCTGTTCTGATTCTGCTCTTTGTGTGTTAAATGTCCACTCGCAGACAGGTTTTAACATGCTCGAGTTATTGCTTCGAACATTCTACTTTGCTAGTTTCTTCATTGGATTAACTGACATGTATTATTTAAGTGATCAGTGGTACTTTGTGCAATTATGAATGCTGAAGATTAAAGTACATAGTTATTAATTTGTTGTTTGCTATTCATGTGCTGAGATCTGCCAACTTCTCTCTTCCTCTCTGTTGAGATGATCTGGGGGAGCCACGAGACTGAGGTGCTTTGAAAGCATACCTCTTTTCGCGGCATCTCCCAAGAAGGCACATATTCTTTGTTTTTTGTTTTTCGTTTTTTGGGTTTTTTTAAAGATGTTATTTATTTATTTGACAGGGAGAGACACAGTGAGAGAGGGAACACAAGCAGGGGGAGTGGGAGAGGGAGAAGCAGGCCTCCCACGGAGCAGGGAGCCCAGCCCCCATCCCAGGACCCTGGGATCATGACCTGAGCCGAAGGCAGACGCCCAACGACTGAGCCACCCAGGCGCCCTGACACATATTCTTTGTGTAAAGAAAATCAGGACATCATTCCAACCAGGATAAGGGAGCTTTCTAGACGGAAGCCCTGGGTTTCTCCTATGCTCAGGCAGGGACTGATTGTTCCTGAAGCACCTCACAGCAGGACTTCCTTGTCAGTGTTCCGGGGGAGGTGGGGGGGGGGGTTGACGGCTGCCCTTGTCTGGGAACGTGTGACCCCTCCCCGCCCCCTACAATGGCAGGTGCTTTAATGATGTACAATTGCAGCCCCACCTGAGCAGCGGTGATGGCCAAAGTCTCAATAATGTTTCCATGCTTTAAAGAGGTGTGTCTTCTTTAGGGAAGAAAGGAGAAAAGCAAAGAAGCAAGAAAAGAAGTGAGGGGCAGTGGGGAGGGAGGGGAGCTACATTACTCATTCGAAAATGAAAAGCACATCTTGGGCTGTAATAATGCCAGGTTTAATCTATTGAAAGGTATAGAATTTTGCAAATGGCCTAAAAGTAATTTTATTTTTTACCTTTAGTAGAACACCAGAATCAGCACAGTCGTATTGGAGTTGGTGTAAATCAGAATTATAAGAGAACAAATAGCAGTGTTCATTAGTTGCTGAGGGATTTTTTTTTTTCCTGTGGAGCTACCGAGATTATACAAAAATTCTTAAGACTCTAGGCCACTCACTGAGAAAACCGAACAAAACAAAAACCTTCTTTTCCCTAATTCTCTGATGGAATATCAGTGAAATCAGAGTCCTAGGCTAGGAAGAAAGATGTAGGTAATTTTTCTTGTACTGGTTTTGGTTTCTGTCATGTTACATATTGGTTATAGATTCTGTCTTTATGTTATCCGACATTTTGGTGGGGGGAGGTGTAATTAATTTCTGTCCACCTGGATTTACATCCATGACTCCCTTCTTGCCATACCCCGATGATTATCACAGAGAACCTTCCTTTCCCCGGTCACAGAATGTTGTCAGTATCTTTCATGTGCGTTTAGATTCATCACAATTCTTTCAAAGACACAATTCCCATAATACTTTTCTTTTTTTTTACAAGAAGCATTGGAAACATAGGTAATAATTCATCCTTTTAATTGTGGGTGCATGATGATATGCTTATATGCAGGTCAACTAATTTTTTTATTAACAGATGTATTTTTTCCTATTAAAAAAAAAAAAAAAAACAGGAACTAAGACACCCTGTGCTTCCAGAGTGCTCAGAATACATTTGGGTAGTAATACCTTCCTGAAATTGTGGTAACTATTGACGTTGTCATTGTGGTGTCCTTAAATTCATACATAGGTCAGTGATAGCACGGAAAATGTAAGAATGGAAATTTGTCAGCATTGAATTCTGACGAAACAGGATTCAGTGCGTGATTTTATGTGTGTTTATAAAACTATATTTGTCACGCCGCGATCCCCTGACGGTCTCACTCTCTGATGCTGATCCTCCTTTGTTCCAAACGTAGAAGCAAATGCTCTTCGCCTGTGTAACATCTTGAGGCATCTGGTAAAACGCGTGGCAAACAGAGGCCACTTATTAAATGCTCCTGACTGATGGACTGCCTTTTTTAAAGGATGCAAATACGTCTTCTAGTCGACATTATTTTGACTATAAGCTCCCAGAGGGTGAAAATCACCAGCGATAGGACAGTGACCTTTAGTAAGCGTGCGTGAATAAGTGAATTGAAGCTGTCAAGACTGCAATCTGGGATGCAGCGCCCGTTACGCTCGCCGCTCAATGCTGGCCTGCCGTCCTGGAGACCCCGGCAAGCTCGTTATCTTTTGTCCCTGTGTACATCCTGCTTTTGTGCGAGAGGCATTCACAAGCCTGCGATTTTTAGATTACCCGCTGCAGGGGGCACCCTGGGAGCTGTTAGGGGCGTTATTATTTCCCCCGGCTGTCTGCAGTCTGCCACGCCTCAGGCTCCAAGTAGCCTTCAGAATTCATCAAACACAGGTTGTACGCCATCCCCATCTGAGAGTGGGTCCTTTTTCTCTTTTGTTTCAAATCTTGAAGCTCTCCGGATAGTGATCCTAGCAAACGTGTGAAGAGCTTACTCTGTGTTAGGCAGTGTTCCTGGACTCTTCCAGATGTGTTTTGACTCCGTCAGTTCTCACAGCGGTCCCATGGGATGGGTGCCCCATTTTCAGGTGAGGAGACTGAGGAGCAGGTGGAAATTAAGCAACTCGCCTGGAGCCCCTGAGCCACTGAGCTAATTGAGAAGCCGGGAGCCGGCCTGAGAACCGTGGCTTCCAATCAAGTTCATCCTCCGCTCTGCTCTGTGCTTCCCACACCGGCTGGGCGCAGCCACGCTCTCCCTTGGTGACGCCCCCCGATTTACCAACTCGAATGTAACTTTCCCTCGGGTGCTGGCCTCCCTTCTGTCCTCCTCGGTCTGCAAGAAAGGCGACAGGAATTCAGAGACTGCACATCTGCTCCCGGGGGCATGTATTTCCACAGATCCACTGTCTGGGTCTCTCGACCTGTCCTGAGGGCAGGTGCGCCAGGCTTTCTGAGATTTGTTCTGTGTCTGAATGAACACGAATGAGGTCTCCCTGAAGGAATGGGAGTTACCGACTTCTAACCTGACTGTTGGAAGAGGAGTAGGCTGTTTTTGTACATTGAACTGTTCATTTAATAAACCATATTGATAGGATTTGTCTCCCGTCTCTCCTGTCCTTTGGGGTGATGTCTCTGATTCAGGCTGAGACATAAATTGCGTGAACCGGCTCCTGGCCACAGGCCTGGGTCTCACGGGAGGGAGCAGGGGCAAGCCTCTGCCTCCGTCCGTGTCCATGGAGTAAGTGCTCCCCTGCAGTCTCCCCACGATGTAGCAGAATGCCACTCCTGTGGTGGAGCAGGACGCTTTGCATTTTCTTCTTTGCGTCCGGCCATAAACATTTGGCAGTCTCTGTCTCTGCGGTTGTTAGGTGATGCTCGCAATGTGAGTTGCCAAATTAGTGCAGATCCTGAAAGCTTTGGGGAAAATTCATTACCCTGTGACAGTTTTTCAGATTTGACGGGTCCTCTGTGCCTCTTTCTCAGAGTTCTTCCTTCACGTGGCCACTTTGAATGTGATGGCTGGCCATATCAGTTTCCTGTAAGTAGCATCTGGGTCTGAGTATGTTCGCAGAATGATGTTTCTGTCCTTAGAGTCCTTCTGCGGCCTCAAACCCACCTGGCCCCACTTGCCCTTGCAAAACACTCACTGAGATGATGAATACCACTGCACTGGATGAGGGACCAGTGAGGTCATATCTGGATTGTATTCAGTGACATTTCAAATTTAACTTCAAGCCAAAACCAGAAAGCTACACGTACATATCTGAGTGTTAATTCAAGAGGCCACCCGAAGGATTCTCACGGACTGCCAATGGCCCACAGGCCACATTGAGAACCATATATGATGGTGTAAGAAAAAAGCCAAATGAGTTCATTTAAAGATAAAGATTTTTGAAAAGCCCTGGAGAATAGGCATTAGCATAATCAATTCCCCAGATTGCTACAGGAACCGAATGTGAGCGGAAAGGGCTCTTGGGGATTTTCGTCTGAGCTATGGCAGACTGCGTAGGGAAGAGCTCCCAACTGGGAGCGGGAGAAACCCCTTCCCTGGGCAGAAACACTACTGCTTCCAGCTCTATCTGGAGTGTAAATTTTTCCGAAGATAAGATACATTGTTCTGGGCAAGATGGTGAAATAGGATGCCAGAGCAGAAGAGATGAGTTGAGGCAAATCATAAAAAAGAATCTGGCACAAATTAAGATGGGCGTGAAATGTTTGATGTTGATATTAAGTTGATTCCAGATTATACTTTACCCACAGGTTATTTGGTGTGTTTGACATAGTTGTGTCCTTTCCTGATTCTACAAGCTTATTGCAAGAAATTCAGAAAAGAGGGAAAACCACCGCCGCCACCCAGGGGGACCTCGATTATTATTGGGGAATATATCCTTCCTGGCATAGTATGTGTATGTGTGTTTCAAACAAAAATGAGATTCATACTCGACATACTAACTCGTAACCAACTTCTTATTTTTTTAAACAACTGTATGGAAGTATAAATTCCATACTCTAAAATCCACATTTTTAAGTGTACAATTCAGTGATGCTCAGCAAATTTCCAGAGTTGTGCAACCATCACCACAATCCTGTTTTAGAACATTTTCATTATGTGGCTGGCCTCTTTCACTTAGTATTTTGTGACCCATTTCCCCATGTCAACACGGTCTGCACTGGCCTCGAGACAGTCCGTTGTTTAAACATGTCATATGGGTATCAATACTGGTACCTAGGTAGTTCTTTTCCTTTTTATTTAGTTTTGTATTATTACAGCCTTGTACATACATATCTTTGAACTTGTCTGAATATTTTCATAAAATAAATTTCTCCAAGTGCACTTTCTGGGTTAAAGCAACAATACATTTGAAATTTTGATTTATATTGCACCCCCCCTCCCCACTGCCGCCCCCAGGAAGGTGGCATAAATCTATCTTCACACCAGCAGTATATGACAGGTCTTATTTCTTCATACCCTTGATAACACTGAGTTGTCAGTCTTTTTTTCCTTTGTCAATCTGATGGGAGAAAAATGATTCCTTTGCTTTTCTCTAATGTACAAAAAAATCACTCAGAGGATCAGTATCTCTCATACATTTATTGGCTTTTTCTGTTTCTTCTTTTGGGAATTGCTTATTTTTCTTTGGAAATGGTAGCCCTTTTTATTTAACCCCTTTTACTTATAAGAACTCTTTTCCCCTCAAGGTTTTTAATACTTTTTCATATATGCTGCACTATTTTCTAAAATTATCATTTCCCTTTTTTGCTTTATATTTTTATCTATAAAGTAAAATTTTTACCCACAGATTTGTAAAAATATGTATCTGCCAATAAGACGGAAACCCCGCCCTACACTTGGAAATACAAAAAAAAAAAAA
>NC_138380.1:19709953-19732380 GCF_054177405.1 Leptonychotes weddellii
CTTAAAAAAAGAAAAGACTGAAACACCATTTTACCTTGCCTCATAAACCTACATATATGTAAGTTTATATATACTGTATGTATAGTCTGCCTCATACTTTTTGTTTTCTGGAATGTTTGGTAGCAAAACAAACAAAAATAGAGCATTTGACCTGTGGAAAAGATAAGACTTCTACGTCCTTGGAGCTGGAGGTGCTGCAACACCTCGCCTGGCTCACACAGGGAACGCTGCCATCTTTTCCCCCCAGCTTCCCTCTTTGGGGAGCTACCAATCCACCCTCGCTCCCTTCCAGCGACTGCTGTGAGAATAACCCCCACATTTGCTCCACATTTGCATCTGAAGAGATTTGGAAGAAACACCGGGTAGATTCTTGCTTTGAAAAAAAGCTGAGGGGCGCCTGGGTGGCTCAGTCGTTAAGCGTCTGCCTTCGGCTCAGGTCATGGTCCCAGGGTCCTGGGATCGAGCCCCGCATCGGGCTCCCTGCTCAGCGGGAGGCCTGCTTCTCCCTCTCCCACTCCCCCTGCTTGTGTTCCCTCTCTCGCTGTGTCTCTCTCTGTCAAATAAATAAAATCTTTAAAAAAAGCAAAAGAGCTGAGATGCCCAGTGTATCGCGGGGCTAGCGCTCCGTGCCATGTCACACCCATCAGAACCGCCGAGCCGCAGGAGGAAAGCCGGTGAGTTTTAGGAGCTCTGGAGAGTATCAGAGGGAGAGCCTTATATTTGAGAAATTTTGCAAATGGTAAGGGAGTGGTGGTGGGTAAAACGGGAGAGGAAGTGGAGACCATGTGTCGAAGGATGCTAGAAAGGATGTGGCATATGAAAATAAGGCCACTCCTGTCCCTAAAAGCAAAGTCTTCGTGATGTACTACAGTTAATAAAATGTCCTGGGATTGGCGTTTGTTCTTTATCTCCAGTAAATTTTTCACTGAACCCGGTTGTTTTCTTCCGACTTACTTAAATTTGCTCTGCCTGGTTGCAATGTCTATTTGGGACAGCAGCGGCCGCCAGGATTAGCCTAGGCCGTGCTCAGAGTTCTTGCCTCTGTAGATAAACGGCCCCAACTAGCTCTACCACGGCGCAGACCAAACTCCTCACCCCCGCAGGGTGTCCGGCATTTGGTGAGCAGCTGCGGCGGCCGCCGGCCACTCAGGTGTGAACGAACCACCGCACTGATGAGCTGAGCGCGGGCTGCTCTGATTAAGACCGACGCCACTTGGATCCAACTTCAGAGGACCTTGGAATGCAGGGGAATTTAGGGGTCATCTAGTCCAGCCACCCACACATTCCCAGGGAGGCCTGCAGGAACTAAACCACTTCTGCCCCGGCTGGCAAAGGCAGACGCGCTCGTCCGTGCCAGCCCCCAGATTCTGTTCCATGGACACTCAGACTTTATTCGGTTGCCTGGGTGGGGCCAGAGAGGAGGAAGAGGAGGGCGCAGAAGGGCCAGTTCAGTAGGGGTGATTGAGGGTGTGCTGCATGATGGCGCGAAGCGCCAGCCACGTCTCATGGGCCGTGGGGACGATCTGGGAGGCCGGCAGCAGGAAGCCATAGCGCCCCGTGTCCCGGAGCTCGAAGGTGAAGGAGTACTTGATGCCTTGGCTGTAGCTCCAGTCAATGGTGTTTCCACTGGCTTGGTCTGGGGCGGGAGCAGACGCCAGAGAGCAAAGGTCAATCACTCTTGACACATTAATGTGGACCGGGCCGATGGTCCGAAACCCCGAGCCTCATGCGGGGTTCATGGGAGGCCGCGCCTGCTGAGGGCCCACTGTTGAGCAAGCAGCCTGGCTTCCTCCCAGGAAGCTCCCCCAAAAGGTCTCAGCTCAAGAGGCCCAGAGAGAGGGACCAGCCGTGGTTCTCCTATCAAAGGGGGATGCAAGAACGTTCTGGCAATTGCGAAAGCCCCACTGAAAACCGCCTCCCTCCAACAGCTGCTTTGGTCAAACCTCCAAATATACCAGAGTTACCCACTTGAGTAACCAGGATTTGTCCCCTGGGGCTCTGGTCTGCAGGAGAAAGTGCAAAGGGCCAGAGGCAAAGTAAAAGCCCCTTGGCTATCTTTTTGGAAGAAACTTGGCCCAGATTTGCAGTTAACAGTGGATAACAAGTTGCTTTTGAATTGGGCCGGCGTGCGGGAGGCGGCTGCATATCAGAATGTAATTTGACAACATTGAATGAAGCAGAAAACTTTGATGCAGTTTGAAACCACTTCCAAACCAGGCCTGGAATCCAAAAGCAAGGCCAGCCGTAGCTAAGACTGTGGCCCACTCACCTACTAACACCTGGCACTCTGGGCACGAGGTACGTGAGGGGTGTGTGCAGACCTCCCACCTCTGTCCCTGTCCCCTGCCTCTTGTCAGCCGGCAAACCTGTTGCGTTCCTCAGGGCCCTATGGTATCTGCCCCCACCCCACTAGTCCCCTATGACCCTGTGCACTCTCCCCCCCGGCTGCCGTCACGTGGGGCTCCATGTTGTTTTGCCATTTCCCCAACACGCCAGTCCAGATCACATGGTAGGGCCTTTGTTCTAGAAGGTTCCTCTGCCCAGAAGGCTCTTCCCCAGACGGATAGCCTCTTGGCTCCCTTCCTCATTTTCCTTCAGTACTTGCCCAAATAGCACCAACTCACTGAGGCCTACCCTTCTACCCACCTCCCCAACTTCCATGCCCAGTATCCCTGATTCCATTTACCCTGTTCTAGTTTTTCTTTTCCTCCCTAATTTTCATCACCTAACATACTGTATCATTTACTTATTCATGTTTATCGTCACTCTCCCTGACTAGAATGTATGGTTCCTGATCTTTGCTTATTCCCAACCGTTTCCCAAGCACAGAAGACAAGGCCTGATGCATAGTAGGTGCTTAGCAAACATTTGCTGACTGAATTCTGTTTGGATGTAGCAGTGCTCCTCCCAGCAGCATTGCAGGTACAAGTAAGCTGGGGATAGAGAGGATCTATTCTCTAAGCGAAAGGCATCAGAGGAGGAGTATTTTTTTAAGTTGAATTTCTTGGTCATACAGAAATGCCAGCAGAACCCTCCACCTCCTGCATAAAGCTGGACTTAACCTAAGACAAGGGGACAAAAGTTCTCAGAGGAGCCGATACGTTTTGTCCGAAGGTACCAAAGAAGGCAGAGTTCATGTCAGAAATGGGCCCCGCTGCCCACCGAGGCACGGCCGAGAACTGTTCTCCTCGCCCATGCTCCCAGACCAAGGCACCCCTGGGCACCTCCCCCAGGAGGGACACTACCCCAGGCGGGAAACACCAGCTAAGCTTCCTCCCGGGGCCGCTGCGGAGACCATGCACCCACTTACAAATTGTTTTGATGATGCTGCCATACTGGAACTTGGTCCCATACAGAGAAGAGAGGGCTGTCACAGCAGACTTGGCCACCTGGTCCTGGAGAAAATGCCGAGCGGAACCACCTGTTATGGGCAGCAACAGCAGGCCCCCCAGAACAGCAGGGCCAGTGTAGCCCAATGTCCAGCTGGGAAGTAGCCCAGCAGAGAGCAGGAGTTCAGCGACCCCGTGGTCCTCTAGCCCCACGGGATGTCTGGCTGGCACTTCGGTCACTGCCCTTTGGTCACACTGCAGCTCCAAACTGAGCTTGTGGTACCAGCTCCAAGTCTAGCCCTGCCCCTTGCTCTGTCATGTGACAGGAGTGACTCAACCCGTGTGGGCCTCAGTTTCCCAGGCAGAAATTGAGGCTAGTCTGCCTTGCAGGTCTTCCTAAGCCATCAGGGCTCCGTGGGAGAAAGGGGTGCTAGGCACCGCAGGGCAAGTGGGGGGTGGGCACATACCAGCTCAGCCTGGTCAGGGGCCACCTCTGCTTTATAGCCATAGGGATACAGGAGGAGCTGGGAGTAGCTGTGGATAGAGATGAAGGCCTTGATGTTCCCGTGGTTCTTCACAAAGTCCACGATGGACTTGACCTCCACTTCGGAATTGGCAAACTTGCCGCGGTAAGTCTCCGTGCATGGGTTGCTGCTGGCTCCAGGCACTGTGGGAGAGGAAGAAGGATCGTTGGCAGCGTGGCTTCTACAGCCTCAAGTTCTTCGCATGGAAGGGGGGGTGAGGTGGAATGCAGGAGGGCTCACCCCCACCCTGGGATTAAGGAAAGGCCAAAGGCCTTTTATAACCTGGGGGTCCTGCCTCCCTCCCCAGCCAGGCGTAGGCAACATGGATGGACGTGCCCCAGGAGGGTCTCAAGCAAGACCCATTCTTTTTTTTTTTTTTTTTTAAGATCTTATTTATTTGACAGAGAGAGAGAGAAAGCGCAAGCAGGGGGAGCAGCAGGGGGAGAGGGAGAAGCAGGCTCCCCGCTGAGCAGGGAGCCCGATATGACCTACACGGGGCTTGCTCCCAGGACCCCGGGATCGTGACCCGAGCCAAAGGCAGATGCTTAACCGACTGAGCCACCCAGGCGTCCCCAAGACCCGTTCTTGTAGTGAAGGGACCACAGAGGGAAGGAGCTGAAGTTACCCTCGAAAACCCCTACGCAGATTTCAGACCTTAATTCCATTGCGGGGAGATTTGTTTCTAGACACGGCACAAGAAAACCTCGCTAAGAGCCCCAGGAGACACTGACAGCCCCCCACCCCGCCCTCGCCACTGCGGCAGGAAAGGGGAGGGGGCAACGGGACACAGGAAGGGAAGAAGCCACTCTGGGTTTCCCATCCCTGCTTCCAAATCACACTGGGCCTTACTCCCAAAGCCAGCATCCCAGTTCCGGTTGGGGTCCGCTCCAACACAGGAGGAGCCCTCCGTGAGGGACCGAGTCTTGCGCCACATGCGATTCTGGGGAAGGAATCAGACACTTGTCTGTCACCATGCCGGGCTGGCGTCCAGAGCCCACAGATAGCAGGGTGGGCTGTGAGCGGCCCTAACCAACACGAAGCACCCCATCTGTAACACTGGGGTGGACATAGCAGGGGTCAGACACCACTTTCAACTGGTTGTCAGGAAGGTCTGCAAAGGAGGCTCTTGGTTGAAGGAGAACAGAGGCAACAGTATCTGGCATTTGGCCAGAGGGTCCTACCAGTGGAAATGAAGGCACCAGGTGCCTCCACAACCCCCCACCCCCGCCACACACACTAGATTGGTAGCATGCTGTACCTGCCATAAAAGTAACATAAAGCTAGGAAATAAGGTCCAGGGCAGTGGGTCTCCCCCGGGGACAATACCCAGACATTTGGCAATGTCTGAAGACATTTTTGGCTCTCTCAAGGGAGGGGTTGCTCCTGGCATTTCCTGAGTATTAGGTCAGGATGTTGCTAAACACTCTGCATGCACAGGACAGCCCCCCCCCCCCAAAAAAGAATTCTCTGCCCCAAATGTCAAGAATGCCAAGGATGAGAACCCTGGTCTAGGAACACAGGTCTATTTGCCCCTCCCTTGACTTCTGGGGGTTGAGATTAGGGGTGAGTAGCTCGTGGGGCTCAGAGGCCCAGAGGCCCACCCGGTTTCCTCCGAAGAATGGGAGAAGGCCTGTACCTTGTTGTGGGTGAAGGCAAAACCGTCAGGGTTAGTGACAATCTCCAGGAAGATGTCCATGGAGTCAAGAATGGCAGTGAGCGTGGAGTCCTGGCCATAGTCCTGTGTGATCTGGTGAGAAATTAGGGGACAGACAGGCGGAGGGGGTCAGGCCAGCCGTCCGCCATGCTGAGGCAGTGAGCACCTGCTTCCTCTGCATCACCGCTTCTGGGTGAACGGGGGAGGCCAGGGCTCCTATGGGCCTTGACCACCAGCCCCACCAGGCAAGAGCCCTGCTCACCGCCCCAGGCTTACCCTCTTTGCAAACCAGACCCCGCTGGCCTGGGTGACCCACTCCCGGGAATGGATGCCGGTGTCGATCCAGATGGCAGGACGGCTGTTTCCCCCAGTGCTGAACTGGAAGAGAAGAACAGGGAGATCCAGCTAGCATCCTGTCTTGGCTCCTTGAAGGGGAGCCTACCCCAGCCCAGAGGCCTTCTTCTCCCTGGGTATGTCAGGTTGAGGCTCTGTTTGTGGGGCTATCACTCAGGTGAGGTGGGGGTGGGGGGTGTCTGGACAGGAATCCAGAAGAACGTGGCCTCCAGCCTTCATACCGGTCTTGGGGCAAACGGGCCTCAGCCAGAACTCTGGGCCCTGCCCTCTTCTGCTGCCCATACACAGTTCCCTGTGGGCCATCACAAATAAAACATTTTCTCTGGACTCCACCGACTCTGGAATACTTCCCACAATGTGACACTTGATTGGAAATACCCGGGTCACTTAAAAAGTTAAGAATTGTGGGCGCCTGGGTGGCTCAGTTGGTTAAGCGACTGCCTTCAGCTCGGGTCATGGTCCCGGAGTCCTGGGATCGAGTCCCACGTCGGGCTCCAGGCTCGGCGGGGAGCCTGCTTCTCCCTCTGACCCTCTCTCCTCTCATGCTGTTTCTCTCTGTCTCTCTCTCAAATAAATAAATAAATAAAATCTTTAAAAAAAAAAAAAAGAATTGCGTGTGTACAGGTATGCATACAGCTGGACCAGCGTAGAGATTCTGTCCCTCCCCAGTGTCAGCATGGGGCGCTCACGTCACGGTGTGTTCTCTGCGACCCTGGGCTCACCCGCGAGGCCTGACACACACAGGTGGCTGCCCGTTCTCCCGTACGGGCCGGGTATGTTCTCACGCAGGTGCCCGTTACCTTCAGCACGTAGATGGGACGCCCTTCGTAGCTGTTGCCAATCTGGAGCTTGCTGACGAGCTGCGGGTGCTCAGCCACCAGGATATCCATGAAGCCATAGATCTGAGAAGGGAGAGAAGGGGAGGCTGGCTGGAGTGGCTGCCAGGCACCCGGATGCCTCCAGGGGCAGCTCCATTCGCCCTCCGACTGCAAGCGCTGAGATTCAGGGGAGCCACGACCCCGGCCCCCCCGGGCCGCCAGGAGACACGGCCGGTGCCCCGCACACCCAGGTCGGCCGCATTCTGCCAGCCTGAGGCAGAGCTTAGTGCTTGCGCGGAGTGACCCCAGGGGTCCCTCACCTCCTCCAGGGTGTGGTAGGTGGCGTAGTTAAAGGTGTCCGTGGAGCGGGCCCCGGTCCGGAAGGCGAACATCTGCTCCTGCTCCTCGTCCAGCAGGGCCTGCACATCCTCAATCATGGTCGTGTACCCGATGCCATGGGCCTCCAGGAAGATTTTGACAGCCTGGGTGCCGGGGAAGGGCACTCGGACGTCGATGGGGGAGCCAGGCTGGGCAGGGCCCCGCCAGAAGTCCAGCTGGGGAGGACGAGAACAGGCACTGTCCCCGCGAGCTGCGAAGGGGCCAGCCCGGGAGGGGGTGTTAGGCCAGAGTGTCCCCTACAACTGTGGCTGTGGCATGGCTGTTAGGGGCAGGGGACGAAGGGGAAACCGTGGCCATTGGACAGAGTCCACTGTGGTCAGGGAAATGGCCCAGGAAGCACCGTGGAGGAGCTTCAAGAAAGCAAAGGGGAGAGAGAGCAGTGCCGGAAAGGAGGCCCCCCCTTTGCTCAGATGCTTGAGGGCAGCAAGATTCTGGGACTGGGGGAGGTGGGGGTTAAATCATTTCTTAACAGGGATCAGTCCCCTGGGTCCTTTCTGGGTGGCTGAGGAGAGAGGGCCCACGCCCCAGGTGGCCCCAGGGGAGGGTGGCATCCTGGGGTGGGTCCGGCTAGCCTGAGAGGAACCCTAAGCCTCGGGGAGGACTCCCCACTTCTTCGGACCTGCAGGTGCTCCAGGTCCTCCAGCTCCTTCACCTTCTGTACCTGGGCTTCATCGGTAGCAGAGATTCGGAGCACCTGGTGCCTGGGCAGAGAGGGAGGGGAGATGAAGGGTCTGAGCAACTCTGATTGGCCTTTCACGCTCCCCAGGTGGGAGGAGAGTGGCATGGAGAGGCCCGGAATCCCCAGGCTGGGCCTCTATCCTCTGGCTGAGCAGGAGGAATCATGAGGGGTCTTAGCAAGGGGAGGTCTAGGCTCCTTGGAACCTTCTGGACCCATCTGAGATCCCCATCCCAGTTTAGACTCTATTTCTCTCTCCAAAGCCAGCCAGGCTTCCTCCCACCTCCTCTCCTAAAAACTCCTTCAAGCTTGGATTTCTCCGGGGCTTGGGATGGCCCCTGGTCAGCCTGCCTCCCAGCGTGTACTAGTCTGCGCCTCTCTGGAGTCTTCCCACAAGTCAGCCTGTCTGTCGCCTCCAGATGCTGGCCAGGGGCTGAGTCCTCCTCTCTCCTGCGTGAGCACCCCCTTCTCGCCATCCTCTTACCCCGTAAAGTCCTCTTTGCCAAGCACAGCCCCTAGCAACACACTGAAAATCAGCACCCGCCTCATCCTGCAGCTAATTGGGAACATCAACTGAGGCTGAGAGAAGGTCCTGGGGCCTTTTAAACTCTCCCAGGTCAGAGGTCTTCTGGCCATGCCCCAGGGTCGTCCTCCCCCTTGCACCTGGGCCCCGTCCCACGGGGAGGGAGGACGGGAGTCCTGAGCTCTGACACCTTCTCACCCTCCCTGATAAAGTGGCAGGGAACAGGGCACCTGGGGAGATAAGCCAGGCCTCAAGCCCTTGGCCGTGAAGTGCCCGCCTGAGCCTGAGGGTCGGCTGGGGCCCGAGGCCTTCCAGCTGGGCCCCGGCTCGCTCACAGCCCCAGGTACCTGCCCCTGGGCTTCAGTCCTGTTTGCTGACCAGGCAGTGGACTCCGGAGCGGCCACGCCAACTGGAGCCTCAAGTCAGCTAGGACTCTCCGCCCCCATCCCGCTCCTGCACCTGCTGGCTCGGTCCAGGGCTGCCCCTCCCCGGTGCCAGGCACATCCCCCTCTTGGGTACAGCCCCACTCCTCCCGGCCTCAGTGGCCTCGTGGGAGTCAGACCACAGCAGCAGCAGCTGGGGCAGGAACCCGACTCCCGCCAGTGTTTCCCCCCACCCCCGCCGCTATGGGGCTCAGGATCAGGGCTGCCCTTGATGGGAACTATAACCAGATGTCATTGGAGTAGAAAGCATGGTGGTGGGAACCAGGGCCAGACCCCTGTTGGAACTGCACAGTGTCCAGGAGAAAGTGGAACTCGCAAGGGGGAATTCACTCTGGCTCTGGATGCTGATCTCACTGCAGAAACATCTCACACAAATCCGCCCTAATCCACAGGGGCCCCCAGGGGCTACCCAGCACCATCTGGGGGCCCTGCTCTATGTCAGGGCCTCAGACTTGGACACTGACAACAGCCAAGGTGGCCCTTTCTGGTTTCCATCTGTTCCCTCTGCCTCCCTATCCCACCCCCTACCTGGGCGACCCTCCTATGCCAGGACAGAGGGATCCCATTCTATTGACCCCCCACTCTCTCCTGAGCTTAGCTCTGAGAAGACGATAGAACATTGAAACCATCCTCAACAGATACGGGGTCTCCATGAAGACTGTTTCTTTCCTCTCCAGCAGCCTTGCCTGATGTCCAGGCCCCAGATAAGACCCACTTCCTCCCTGAAGCTTCCTCTGGCTTCTTTCTCAAGTATCTGCCCCGTCTCTCCTCAAAGGAGGAAAGCAGGGAGGAGAGGAGTTTGGGCAGGAGAAGCGCAGACAGGAGCCGTTCTGAGAACATTTCGGCCAGGCTGACACAAAATCTTTGAGCCAGTGCTGCAAGTCAGGGGAGTCCTGCATCCCCCAGAAACACCAGTCCCTGGCTGGGGGCAGCCTGTGGGAAGTGTGGCCTCATCACAACAATTCAGGTCCCCACTGACTTGTCCCTGATCTCAGAGAGCCCACGGTCTCATGCAGAAGACGGAAGTAACCAACCAACGTTTCGGTTCTCCAACAGGTCTTACAAGAAGCCGTCACCAGGACAGGATGAGATGATCAAAGGACTTGCTGGGGATGCATTCCTCACTGCGGGATACCTGAGTGTGGCGTTTTCTCTGCTGTGCATGAGAAGTGGATTCCAGGGAAGACTTTACCAAGAAGGCGACATTTGACCTGAGTCTTAATGATGGGATTTTACTAGGCACAGAAAGAAATGGGTTCATTACACTAGGCAGTGCTTGAACACAAACTCACATTTACTCCTCCTTAATATGTGTCTCCCCAGAGAGACTATAAATTTCCTCAGACCAGGAACTGTTTCTTAGCCGTCCCTCATATTCTCCCTCAACTCTTAGGGCCCTGCAGTGTTCTCGAGCTCTCAAATCTGTCCCCCAGCAAGAAAAAAGGTTTTGTAGAGCCTTTCTTCAGTTTGCATTATGAAAACAATATTTCTTTTTGTATTTCTAAATCCAAAGCTGTCTTATAAGTTTGACTCTGTTTCACACATACTACACATGTTGGGGGGTGTTAGCTAATTCTTAGGCCTTCTGTGAATTCCTTCCAGAAAAGCCCACTGGAGGAAGGGGGATGGGGGGGGGGACAGCCCCACCAAGTGGGCCTCTTGAAGCCTCCAGCCAGCAACCTAAGGTGATCAAGAGTCATGTAATCTATTTTCTTGCAAGGCTGGGAAAGATTAATTAATGCTGCAAGCTAAAATTAGGGCCAGCACTGTCAGGAAGCTGAGAACACAATGGGAGAGGACTTCGGGTCTCAGGTGGAGGCTAGGCCTAATTCCCTGGGTCCCTCCAAAGCACCTCAGGAAGCTGAAAATTGCCTCTTGGTAAAGACCAATTTGCTAGAATGGAACCTGGAGCAGAAGGCCACAGTGTTGCCTTTCCACGGGGGCTTCTTTCACATTGGTCCAAAGCAAGGGCAAAGATGAAGGCCTTTAAGCAGAAAACTGGGGGTGTATGCAGAGCATCAAGACCCCTATTAGCATGAGAAAGAAGCTACCAGCCTGGCATCCAGATTCAAGGAAAGGTCACAGGCCAGAGGCCTGAATGTAAACAGAGGAAGGCCTGCTGTAGCCACATGGAGTAGAGTCCAGTGTCCCTCCCTTCTTCCTCGCTGAACAAACCAAGATTCCATGCAGGTATCACCCCTCAGGAAAGTCACCCCATCCCCAGCACAGGGATAAATTCTAAGATTGGCTTAAGACAACTGAGGAATCCCACTGTCTTTTACAAGTGATTGATTTAGGGGTAGGCATTTGACCCAGTTTGGCCAATAAGAAGTAAAGGGAAGCCAGCAAGGAAGCTTCTAGAAAATGTTTTTCCACTCTTGAGAAGGAGACACCCTTCCCTGGATATTGTCAAGTCTGTTGCCCCACCTTTGGACTAAACAATATCAAAGAATATACATTTCCTTTTTATTAACTGTAAAAAGCACTGAGGCTGTAAAAAGCATTCTAAGTGATGCACCTACTATTTTATTATGTTTTTAAAGATTTTATTTATTTATTTGAGAGAGAGAAAGCTCGCGCAAGTGGCACGGGAAGAACAAAGGGAGAGGGACAAGCAGACTCTGCACCGAGCATAGAGCCCGATGTGAGGCTCCATCCCACAACCCCGAGATCATGATCTGAGCCAAAATCAAGAGTCAGACTCCCAACCAACTGAGCCATCATAGCGCCCCTTTACTGAGCTTTTAAAGTGCTCGTGTTGTCAGAGGACAATACAATTTTAGCCTAGGAGAGACTTTATGTGAAATGGAAAAGTGCATCCTTCCCCCTCTGGGCAGACATAGTCCCTCATCCTCTCAGCAGAATGCTTTTGTGCAGTGTACACACTGGACAACTATTCATGGCAACCCTGTTGCCAGAGAGTGCCCAAGCGTGGTAAACAGAAGCTCTAAGACAATGCTTAAAGATCCCCAAACTAAAACGTAGAAAATGGTTTGTTAAAAAGACAGGAGAATCAGTCCATGTCCATATTAGGGATCAAAGGACGACTGTGGACAAGGGATATCCTTGCAAATAGCACAAACAGGCACAGTCAAAATGGCCGAATGCAGTAGCTGGATGAGATTTCAGCTGTCTTGCTTTGGCAAGTGTTTAAGGCTGTAGGGGATACAGTTGTGTGCATGGGAAGAGAAGTCTATGAGAACCTGAGGCAGCTAAGTGGTGGACTGTAATGGACATCTCTCATTTTCCCTGCCCAGCATCCTCCTCCTTCTGGTAACAGCACCTCTGTCTTCCCCTAGGGACCACCCTTCCCAGCTCTGAGGCCAGGCGATTCAGGTGGGTCTAGCCACCCCACCCTCACCACAGCTCTAGAGATGAGCCAACTAATTCCATTTTCTCCCCCTCCAGCTTCATCAAGTTGGCTTTCTGTCACACATGCCTGAAGAAAGTACACAGCTAACACAGACATTCTCTAACTTCAGAAGAGAGCAAAACGGGAGAGGGAATGTCGTCCAAAAGTAGATTGCCACAAACCCATTATTTAACTCGGGGAGGTCACCGCACATCCCTGAGCCTCAGTTTCCTTATCTATGGAATGAGGGAGTAGGACAGAAGGATCTCTGGGGTCCCTTCCAGCTGTACCACTTTATGATTCTAAGACATTTATATTTTTTACCCCCCAAAAAATCACAGCCTGGTGACAGGTCTGGGCAGAGTACAGAGAGCCTTCCCAGGTTTGTGGGCAGATCGGAGTAGAGCCAGAGGGGCCCTGGGACTTGCGATGGGTGAGTGTTCCCAGGACAGTGCGGGTCGAGAGGGCCACCGCCTGCTGACGCTGTGGTGGGAGGTTGCAGGCCGTGGGGGCTTCGTGGAAGGCTGGGGGGAGGAGGCTCTGAAAGCAGCCTCCTTGAGCTTTGCTTTCATAACTGAGTGCCCAGTAGAAGCTATTTGTTTGTTTCCCTGGAAGCTGCAGAATTATCACTTTAAAGTGGCTGGTGGTGCCTGTGTCCAGAAAGGAGGCAGAATTTGTAACCTGAAGAGAGAGACACTCCAGTGGGTCTTTAGGAAATGTCAAGTCAGAGCCCAAATCCCAGAACAGAGACGGAAGAGAGAAGATCTAAGCAGGAATGTCCCATAATGTAAAAGAGGAAATGGGGGAGGGGAGAAGCAACGTGGGAACAGGCAGAGGGCCAGGGAGAGTGAAGGCGTAGGGAGGGGTTGTCCCACAAAGGGCCACGAACCAACTCCAAAGCCAGCGTCCGGTCCAAGTGTTTTACTTTCTACATTGTATTTCCCAAGTACAATTTTGTGAAATGTTCCCGTGTGGTCTTAGCTAGGCTTTGGGGGAATTGAGGGAGGTGGATGGCGGGGCAGGAGTGTGGATGGGGAGCCACAGAGCTTGGTGAAGCTGGTTAGGAGACGGCAAGAGACCAACTGCAGGCCCCGGGGCCAGAGGCAAACGAGGGGCAAGCCAAAAGAACGGATTTGCAGACATGTTATCATTCCCGAGGATGGTCCCAAATACTTGCGGAAGGAGAACATTGGAAGGCCGAACAGGTTAAAGTTGTCCTTCAGGACACCCCCATCCCCAGAAGAACATGGCTTGCCCCCCCTTCCCCCCTCCAAACTCGAGATGTGGTGTGACTTCACCAGGGTGTGAGGCCCTGGCAGGCCGGCGATCACTGGATTCCCTCAGCCTGTGGTAAGGGGCTGTCTGGGCCATCTTATTTTTCGGAAGAAGCTTTTTTAAATTTAATTTTGTGTTTTTGGTAAAGTCATTTTCTCTCTGGGCCTGTCTGGGGCGGTCAGAGGGGAGATGGAGGAGGGCGGGAGTGGGGGTGGAGGCAGCTAACGTCTCCTCCCTGGCCTCCCTGGCCTCCCTGGCCCCCGGCCACTTGCCCATCACTCGCAGCCTCTGCCGCCTGCCTGCCCTCACACAGGACTCTTTCAGGTTCCAAACTGCCTGCCTGGTTTGTTTTTTTAAGAAAGCAATAACCGCAACACATTCACTGTGGCTCTTTATAGCTTTCCATATGTATAATCACTCTTTCTCTCTTCAGTTTTTCCAATGTTTTTTTCTTTTAAATAAATGCTCATAAATTTTACTGGTGAAAGGATGAAAAAACATACCTAAAAAGAGCAGTTTGTTGGAAGGGGAAAGGAGAAAAAAAAAAAAAAAAACCAAGCAGAATGTAGAAAAACTGAACTCCTATTTAGCATTATATACCTAAGAAATGAAAAACAAAAAAAAAGTTCAGATTTTACAAAAAAGATACTTTCTGTAGTATCTCTAAAACTTGCATGTTTAAGTCTTGAGCTTTTACTTGATACACTTAAACCCCTCCAGCCATCACCTTCCTGGGCTTGCTGAGGAGACCCTTCAGTCAGAGGAGGAAGACCCCTGGCTTTAGTCTTCTCTCAGCCGTTAGGTTCATGTAGGGCCACACAGAAGTTCAATGATCCAGAGACCCCCGGTCTTTATAACTTTAAGAGGAGGGGGTTGGACCAGAAGCTTTTAAAGGACCCTGGAAAGTTCTCTGGCTTGATGGTTAAGTCAGCCAATTTTACTAGAACAAAGAAACTGATTCAGAGACCCCTTCAGATCTTCTCTCCCTTCAGAGAAGCTTCAGGAGACAGCCGGCTGTCTTTCCAATACCCATTCTCCCCATTCTCCTTACCAACCGAACTCTAATTTATTTGGGGCAGCAACATGCTCAGCTATAAGGTGATTTTCCAGCTTCCCTTGCAGCTGAGCATGACTGCCTGACACAACCCCAGCCGACAGAGTGTAAGCTGAAGTCCCCGGATGGGCCAGCCAGCTGCGGGCTCACCCCTGCCCTTCCTGCCTGGAACTCAGTCACATGATGGGGTGTAGCAATGATGGCAGAGTAGGAAACAGGCCAGGCCAGGGGGGCCTGGGTCCCAGGTGCCTCAAGGAGTCACGTTCAGTCAGGTGGGCTGCTCTGCCCACCTCAGGCAACTTAGTACATGAAGAAAATAAAACCCCGATCTGATTAAGCCTCAGTAGGGTGGGTTTCCGTCACCTGATACTAAACCTAAGTACTGATCTGTATGAGGCCGAGGAGGAGAAACACTCTTTCCACAAATACTGAGTATCTACTGTGCACCTGACAGGAGCTGAGTGAGGCTGAAGAACCCAAACATGGTCCCTACCCTCACAGAGCAGCCAAACTAGTGGCAGAAACAAAACAACAAAGAAGTCAATTAATTATCATTGTAATCACGGAAATACATAAGACCTTGGAAAAGAGGATAATAGATCCACTTCTAATGGGTGGTTCTAGAAGGACTGGTGAGGAATTTATATTGAAGGGAAAAATTTAAGGAGTGGGCCATTTGGAGGAAGAGTGAGAGGAGAGAATGTTCCAGAAAGAAGGAGCATCTTGTGCAAATGCTTCCAGTTGGGAAGGAACTGAGAGGAGGCTGGTGAGGTTGGGGCTGATGAGCAAGGTGTTCAGGCAAAGTGGGAGAGGTCCCCAGGGCCAGCCATGTAGCATCTTGGGTGGGGCAGGGGGGTGGTTAACTCACTGAAGGATTTTAAAGAGAAAGGTGCCTTTCAAGAAGACCCCCTTCTGTAAAGCAGTTTCAGCTCCAACTTTCATGAGTCTATTGGCTGTACACGGGTCTTACCAACATGGCTATGAGAACAAGTTCCTGGCCCTTGGTCCTAAGGGGCTCTGGGCACGACTCAGGGCACGACTGCCACCCAGTTAGCTGGGTGCCCCTTAGCTACTACCCTGAGTCTGAGCTTCTTCATCTGAAAATCCAGACAGTAAGAGTCCTACTTCTTAGAGCTGTGAGGAGGCAATGTGTTGCATCCTGTAATGCACTTGGAACCATGCCTGGCTAGGTGCTAGAAAAGCTTATTATTTTCACTGTTGTTACTGAGAAACCCCTCAGGGTCCAGATACTCCTGCCTCGAGGGCAACGCCTCTCCAGCGTGGCATGAGCATCACCTGGGTCCCATCCCCAGAGATTTGGGTTCAGTGGGTCTGGGGTGGCCTGAGAATTTGTATTTCCAGACTTTGTGTTGATGCCTGTGGTCTCCAGACCACACTGCTTTAGGTGAGGGCCACGGCAGCCCCTTGGGAACATCTTGGAGAAGGATGACCAGCCTCCCGCTGTTGTAACCACCTTCAGCTCTAACGGATAATGGCAGAGGGTGGAGATGCTGAGCCCCAACTTCCCCAGGAAGACTCAAATGTGTTCTTCTGGGAGGCAGGAGAGCAGGTGGTTCTCAGCCTTTAGGGGACCTCACAACTCCTGGGGCAGACGGTAAAAATACAGATTCAGGGGGTACACCCCAATGGAACACAACTACCTTCACATTAAACAACTCCCCATGGACTCTGCTACAGGTGTGGTCACACGTCACACTTGGACAAATGGCGACATGGTAGTTTGGGGAGTTAGACACACCCAAGTTCAAATCTCCCTCAACCACTTCCCATCCATGTGGCCTCGTGTGGCCTTTAAAACCTCTCCAAATCATGATCGTGCTTTCCTCGTCTGAAATACAAGCTTATTAATAATGGTAGTATCCGCCCCAAGAGGATGAAATGAAAATATTTGCGCAGAGGGTACAAAAGTTATAATCACAGACTCCAGTGTGCAAGGTATAACTTGCTTTATTTGTCTATAGCTTATGCTAATTCAGCCCGTGGCCTCATATTTCCACTAATAGCAGAAGACGTTAGCTTGGAAATTCTAGCTCGCTCAAATCACTTCCAGCTTAAAAAAAATTTCCGCCTCTCTTGAGGAACTGCGGCCCCAGTGGGGATGCTCTCCTCCCCCGCTGTTGGCTCTTCCCCTGGAGATGATCTGGGTTCTTCAGGTGTTCTTTACCCTGACTTCCTCAGGCCTCCTCATGGCACAGCTGCTCCTGCGCACAGACAGCCCCTGGCCACGGTGCCTCCGTGGCCCCCGGGCTTAGTCTTCTTGCCTCTACCCCAGGCCTCCTCCCCATTTCTTTTTTCAGAGCTCCCAGTAGCTGCACTGCTCAGGTGAACGCGGCCATATGGGTACACCCATGGATACGTTTTAATCAGCTTTCTAGACCCCTTGCTCAGCCCTTGTTCATCTGCTGCTCAGTTGCCATGTTGGACATGGGCCTCGCCTAGAGTTTTGATCCCCGCTGATACCCACCTCCCACTGATTCAGCCTCTGTCTTCTTTTACAGGGTGCGTAGAAAGGGGGACTTGTTCTCATTTCCCCCTGCTTTCTTCCATATCTGTGATTTATAGTAAAACCCCATGCTCTGTGTCCCGCAGGGGCCAAATCACGGGTCCCACCACCCTTTTCTTTTGTGACAAAAACAACAAAAGTCTGGCCCTTGCCAGTGGAAGTCTTGTTTTCTGCCTCAGAATTACACAGACCCTTTCAGCTCTTCAGTGGCCTGCTTGCTTCTTCAGAGGACCTGCCTTCCCCTGGGGGCAGGACAGAGAGACCCATTATCCCTGCTCCCCAGTGGTGGAGGAAGGCAAAGCTGTAAGGAAGCCTCAGGATGGGGTGGGGGCACCTCATTTGTATCTCAAAATATCGTCCCTTTCTCTCCCTTAGATAAAGTGCTTGCTTAGCAAATGCCCGGCCCGGACTCACTGCTCAGTGCCTGACAAGCATGGTGACCATGGGTGAAGAGAAGGGGGAAAGAGGATTTCCTCTCCCTGGGTGGGTGGTGCTTTGCTGTGCCGGCTCTGACTGGCTTGTGACCCTGCTCCCCAGACCAGGGGAGACTGTGAGGGTGTTCACCTTCCTTTAGAGGGCGAATGGGATCCTCCAAGCCGCGGCCTCTGAGATGTGGCCCTCCCCGCTACACAGCATGGGAATGACGCAGGCAGAGAAGGAAGCTGCCTGTCCGTACCCACCTCTCCCTCGGGCTGCTGGAGATGCCACCACTGGGGCCCACTCCTTCTGATCAGACATTGTGCCTTCCGGATCATCTCAGAATGTAAACACCAAGGGGACAATGTGTATCCAGTAGCTCCCAGAGAGCGAGTTATCTGCTCTGGGCCTGGAGAACGCTGCAAGAGGACGAAATACAAGGGCCGCTAGCCCCCTGATCCTCCTGAATTCCTGAGGACTGAAGAGGCATTTCAAGCCGCCCCTGTCCCCTCCGTGCTGAGCCCAAAGCACCAGAGGCCACCAAGCCTGTTCAAACGTGTTATTTATTTCCTAAGGGGTCAGGGGAAGGGTGTGGGGAGGACGATGTATCACTTGGGTTTCAGGAGGAGCCCAGGCCTTGGGGAAGGGAATGAATGCTCCTGCTCTGCCCTGATGGTGTTGCTAGTAGGGGTGATTGAGGGTGTGCTGCATGATGGCGCGAAGCGCCAGCCACGTCTCATGGGCCGTGGGGACGATCTGGGAGGCCGGCAGCAGGAAGCCATAGCGCCCCGTGTCCCGGAGCTCGAAGGTGAAGGAGTACTTGATGCCACTGTCATAGGCCCAGTCGACAGTGATCCCGCTGGCCACATCTGGATATAAAAGGGCAAAGAAATGCCCCCAGAAGAAAGAACAGGGTGTGGTCCTAAGGTGCAGAAGTATCCTGAGTGGAAAGTGGGCCCTGGGGGCCAAACCCCAACTCACCCCAGACAACACCACGCCTTCTGACCCCAGCGTCAACCTGGGCCACACCCTGCCCCCCCCCCATTCTCTGCCCCAGCAAAAAAAAAGCTCCTTGAGGCCACCAAGGAGCGTTCCTTCAAGAAGGATCTTCTCCTTCAAGGAACACCACAGTAAGCCAGACATTGGGAACCAGGCATTAATTAATGCTGCAAAGAAAGAGTTGCCTGTTTCTGGGGACCACCACTCACCCCTCTATTCAGATGTGGACGGCAGCTCTGACCCCGCTCAGTTAGATCTACGGCACTGCCCTGTGGCCAACCAGCCCTGCCAGTCAGCAAACAGCCTGCACCTGCCCAACCCCAGGTGGATGTGGGGCCTAGAGCAGCACCCGGGGAAGGCTCACTCACAGAGGGTGCTGCTGATGCTGCCACAAATGTACTCGATCCCGTGGACCTCATACAGGGCCTGCGCTGCGTCCTTGGCAAGACTGTACTGAGAGATTGCATCCAGAGGGTGAGAGGCTGGGGCTCCCCACGCTCCCACACCCTCATCAGCCGCTGAGAAACCCAGAAGTTGAATGTGCAGATGGCTCTCACGAGAAGGGAGCACAGCCCCTCTGGCTTTGAACTTGACCACATGTGAGAACAACAAGCTCTCCCCCTCCTCCCCACCATGGGGTCAACTGGTCCAGACCCTTGTTTCAGAGTGAGGGCCTGAACCTCTGGCGGTCTGCCTGATGCCTCCCCCAAGCCCCAAGCAGCCAATCTCACCAACTCCTTCTGGTTTGGAACCGGCTCCAGTGAGTGGCCATAAGGGTACATGAGCATCTGAGAGTAGCTGTGAATGGAGATCAGAGCCTTGATGTTCCCATGGGCAGTGATGAAGTCCACAATGGCCGCCACCTCTGGCTCCGACTGAGGGGAGGGCCCACGATAAGTCTCTGAGCAGGGGTTGTCATTAGAACCATTTCCTGGAAGAAAAATAAAACCATCCAGAGGGTTCGAATTCCCAGGTTTGGGAAAGACACTTAACGCTCACAAAATATCCAGGTATTCCTCTACATCTCCCAGCCTCCTTTGCAGTTTGTTTGGGGTCATGTGACTACTTCTGACCAATGAGAATGTGAGCAGTAATGATGGGTCACTTCTAGTTTGAGGCTGTTAAGAGCAGGCATGACTTCTCCACAGTCTCTTCTGTCTATGTGGTTGGGAGCAAAAAACTCTAGATGGAGGAAGCATTCTGGATCCCTCTGTCACAGTTGGGAGAAAGCTGCCAAGGAGAGTCACCTACCCACGTTGGACTTCGTGTGCCTGAAAAATAAACTTTTACTGTGTTCAGCCACTGAGATTTGGATGGCATTTATCACTGCTGCACACCCTAGTCTAATACATCAGAGGAGTGCATTCACACCATGACTCAGCAACTCTGTGGGCCTTCTAGAGAGCTCCCTTGGCTTGTCCTTTGCTTAAGTCCTGACCAAGGACTTAGAAAAGTGGGACTGCCTTCAGAGGAAACCCTAGGTCTCCAACCCTGGCTTCCCCGACAAGCGGCGATCCCTTTGAGCTGACCCCTCTCTGCCAACTGTCCACTGCCATGCCGAAGGCTTAGGTCAGTTGAGTGCTCAGACTGAGTATCTGCTCAAGCTTTGCCACAACCGTGGCCCCAGAAGCAACATGGACTTGGGGCCAGGAAAAGAGAATAGAGCCCCATAGCTGCCTGAGACTGGTCTGGGAGCCACAGATGTAAAGAGCCTTTGACAATTCTTCTTGGGGACCTCAGTTAGGGGAGAGGAGCTGAACTTCTATTTTGTTCACAAATTTAATTGGTTCCCATCTCCTAGATTCTTTGCTCTCCATCTCTTTCCTTCCTCTTACCCTCTTCTTGTGTCTTCTTCCCTTCCCCAAGGGCCATGTCATGGAGGGCTGGGCTGTGGGCTGGTCAAGATTTGTGGGTTAGGAACACATTTGGAAAGAGCCATCCCAGTTCCTCCTCTCATTCCTCCCTGAAATGACTGCATACAAGCCTGAGGCCAAGGTCAGGGGTCATCCCAACTTCTGAAGCCTCCTGAGGATGCCAGAGTGCTCCCCTAGACCCTCAGGGCAGTGCGCTGGCTGGAGGGCTGGGGGGCTGGCCCAGGGACTGGTTGAGATGCTGTGCTAGGCTTGGAGCAAACCAGTGCTCTCCGGGGAGTGCAGGTGAGGGCAGCATGAGTGGGAGGGATGGTCTACAGATGACTCATTATGCAGCAATTAAATTAAGGCAATGATAAAACCATCAACAAAATCTTCCCGCCTGAGTCACCAACCCAGGCACACACTATTTCTGTCCGCAGGCAGGCCCAGAGGCGGTTCTGTCACCGGGGAGTGCGTCCCCCCTTGGTCTGCTGGGTCCCGCCTGGGGTAGGGACCAGGGCTAGAAGGGGATGTGTCTGCAGGAAGCGAGGGTGAGGAGCAGCCCCACAGGCTGGACAGTGGCCCTGTTTGTTGTGTCTGCCGGGAGCTTCTGCACCTGCTCCACTTGATGAATGACAAACAGCAACAGATGAGCAGAGCGGGGGAGGCTGAGAGCTTTGTCTGCGTTTGCAGCCCACGCAGGGAAAGCGGTTCCCCTGCCAACGACCAGGTGGCTTTGCCCAAATATGGAGAAACACTTCAGACCATTAGTTCTGGTTTGAGCTAAGCAGCATAAACTAATCTTCCCCGGACCAAATGGGAATTAGCTGCCTGCCTCTCTCTGACGTTCACAGGCCAAGTCCGCTGAGCCTGCCTGTGTCACAAGCACCTGCGAATGGATTCATTAGCTATTTATTTTTCCTTCTCTGAAACTGTAATTTGTAGCAAAGGGAAATCTCTGGAAGGACATGGTAAATTATTAAAAGCAGTAATCTTTGGGTAGTGGGATTATGGGAGTTTTTTGTCCCCTCTGGGCTTTTTTTTTTCCCATACATTTTTTTTATATTGTGTATATACTGATTCCTCCCCCCTCCTGCCCCCTGTGGAGAAACACACAAAAGTTATTTTCCTTAAGAGATGATTTGTCTTTCTGCTAGCCAGCTTATCTTGGGGTCCGTGGGCACTCGCTTCAGCCGGTTCCGAGGGGCCCACATGGATGCCCACTCGGGGCAAGTGTCTGGTCATTTGGAGGTGAAAACACCCATTTTTACACGGTTGTGTTCCCTTACACAAGCAGCTACACACACAGCACCAGATTCTCAGACAACCCCCCCCCACACACACACCACGGGCTGAGAGCCTTGCTCTGGATGCTTCAGATGCTGATTTTTTCTTTTTTTCTTTTTTTTTTTTTTAAGATTTTATTTATTTATTCATGAGAGACAGAGAGAGAGAGAGAGGCAGAGGGAGAAGCAGGCTCCCAAGGAGCAGGGAGCCCGATGTGGGACTCGATCCCAGGACCCTGGGATCATGACCTGAGCCGAAGGCAGACGCTTAACCATCTGAGCCACCCAGGCGCCCAGATGCTGATTTTTTCAATGAGAACCAACTGAAAGAAGCCAGATTTTCAAAGTGATGGGAAGATCTAGAATGTTCTATCTCATTGGTTTGGCCTCCCATCTGTGGATCTGCTTTTCAATAGCAATGACACTGTCTCCTTGGAGCCAAACTCCGACCCCCCACCCCACCCCAGTATAGTGGGTGCCACATCTGGAGCCTGAAGGCTGGGCCCATGCAACCTGTCCTGGCTAGACCTAGCATCCCACCCAACAAATTGCTGCATTCCCAGGATCCACATAATGGTCTCTAGGTTTTCTGGAGGCCTCAGTTTCCCCATCTAGTCCCTATTCTCCTGGTATGGTAAGGGAAATAATCCGGAATAACACCAAGGAACTTGGGAGGAAGCTGCCCACCTCTGCCTAGAACAATATGACCCTGCAGACATGCACCAGCCCATCAGCCCAGGATTACAAAGCAACTAAGTCAAAAAATAAAAACCAGGCTCAAGTCAGAGTTGATGATAAGAAAGTGGCTTATTCTATATTAAAACTATTGTTCTGGCCTTCCCAAAGGGCAAATTTCAGGTCCTGGCTCTCAGGAAATGAGTTTGGAGGCATTTTCTTTTGGTGGGCTCCCTACAAGGGCTAGAGCGATTTGGGGGGGGGGGGGGAGG